>NC_056743.1:530973490-531273490 GCF_019279795.1 Protopterus annectens
GCTAATAAATATATATATATACATATATATATATATATATATATATATATACCACCTTGACATACCAATAGTATAGAAAACACTAGATAAGGATCACATACAGTCATGCTTTGCCTTAAATTTCAGTCCTCAAGAAGCCTGGATGGGGTTGGAGGGTGGGACGTAAGAATGAAGGCGAGATGAACAACTGGTGAGTACATAAATTCTTTATGTGAAGTTGTTCTATCTCGCCTTCATTCTTAATGATGGGTCAGTGTCCCATGCACCATCTTTCTTGGGTGGCTCATGGGAGTATATTCTTCAGGACAGTGGAGCCAAAGGAAGCCCTGTCCCTGGAGGCCTTATCTACTTTGTAATAAGTGATAAGGGTATGTGGCCTTGACCAAGTGGCTGCTGCACAAATAGTACCTATTGGTAATTTGGCAGTAAAGGCTGAAGAGGTGGAGACAGCTCTAGTTGAGTGGGCCTTTATTTTGTCGTGTAGGGGTATATTCACTGACCTATAAGGAAAGGAAATACAATCCGATAACCATTTTGATAAAGTGGTTTTCACAACAGGAGCTCCTTTCTTGGAATATGAGAAAGAAACAAAGAGCTGTTCTGTTTTCCTGAAATCCTTGGTCCTATCTAAATAGAATCAAAGCTGTCTGTGAACATCAAGCTTGTGCAGCACATATTCCACCTTACTGCCATATTTAGGGAAGACAACAGGCAACTCTATCGACTGATTGAGGTTCATTTCTGAACATACTTTTGGTACAAAAAAGGGATTAGTCTAAAGAGAAACTCTATCATTATGAAAAATTAGATATGGGGGTTTAATGGACAAGGCCTGTAACTCTGAAACCCTCCGAGTGGAAGTAATGGCTATTAGAAATATGGCTTTCCATGTGAGATGCTTTAGGTCACATGAGGAGGCTGGTTCAAAAAGAGGTAGGATGATTCTTGCAAGAACAAAATTCAGGTTCCACAGAGTAATTGGAGATGTAATGGGTGGTCTCATATGTATAGTACCTTTGAGAAATGCCTTGGAAAGTCTATGTAACATGATATTGGATCCTTCATCACCAAGATGAAAGTTAGATATTGCAGCCAATTGAACTCGAATAGTAGCGAAGGTTGCACCTTCATTGAAAAGCTTAGTCAAAAATTCCAAAATCAAGGATATTGGAGCTAAATAAGGATCAATATCGTTTTGTAATGCCCATATTGAGAATCTTTTCCATTTGCTGAGATATAACTTTCTGGTAGATGATTTGTGAGAGGATGTCAAAATATGCTATGCTGCAGCTGAAAGATTCTGCAACCTGGCTATGTTTGGAAGTGGAGCAGCCAAGCTATCAATTTGAGGGACTGAAGGGATGGATGAAGAGCCCCTGATGAGTGAGTCAGGAGGTCTAGAACTGGGTCCAGGATTCAATGCTCTTCCCATAGATGAGGCTGAAGAAAGGGGAACCAAACATGGCGAGGCCAGTAGGGGTTATTAGAATGATTGTCCTTCCCAGAGCACTGGCTTTCTGTAGAACTTTGGGTATCAGTGGAAAAGGTGGTAATGCATAAAGAACACCCGGGGCCAATCATGAACAAGTGCATCCCTTATGGCATCCCCTTGAAGGGGAATTAGGGCAAAGTAACTGCTGCATTTCGTGTTTGTGGGAGTGGCAAAGAGATTGCAGCAAGGCTGGCCCAATTTGCGGAATATTCTTTCTGCTACTTCTTTCTTTAGGGACCACTTGTGAGGCAACAGAATTGCCCTGCTCAGTTTGTCTGTTATGACGTTGGACCTCCCCGGGATATGTGTTGCTTTCACAAAGCGCTGGGTGGAGATTGCCCATTGCCATACTCTCAGGGCTTCTTGACATAGGGAATAAGATTTGTTTTCTCCTTGTTTGTTGATGTACCAGACTATTGACATGTTGTCCATCTGTATCACAATGGTCCCCTGAGGAAGAGAGTCTTGAAAGGACTGCAATGCTAGAAGTACCACTCTTATCTCTAGGACATTGATATGCAGATTGGCCTTGTAATGATTCCATGTGCCTTGGGCTGTTCATTCCTGATAATGCCCCATCCACCCTATCAGGGAAGCATGCGTCACTATGGCTATTGGGGTTGGTAGAACAAAGGATGGCCCATCGTTACCCAATGCGATATGAGCCACTATTGGAGATCCCGTCTGCAAGAATTCGTAATTATGATCTAACTAGACATTTGGAGATCTTAAGATGACAACTGCATGAAAAAGAGCCATTGTAGTATGCGCCTATGCATCCAGCCCAGTGGAATTGCAATGATGGCTGCTGCCACTGTACCCAACAATTTGAGAACCATGGACGGTGGGGCTTTTTGTTTTGAGAGAAGAGTTAGAACCTACCTGTTGTTGAAGAGTACAAACCCTTTCTGGCAGAAGTTTTAAGATCATTGTGGTAGTGTCCAAGTCTGCTCCTATGAAAACAATATGCTGCGATGGCGATAAGGCAGAATTTTCTGAGGTTATGGTAATCCCCAACTGACAGCATAGATTCATAGTGGTGTCCCTTGCTTGAATGAGTTGAAGCCTGCTGGTGGCAGTTAGGAGCCAGTCATCTAGGTATGGAAACACCTGGAATCCTAAACATCTCAGGTGAGCCGTGACTACTGCCATGCATTTGGTGAACCCTCTGGGGGCTGTAGTGAGACCAAAGGCCAGAGCTCGAAATTGGTAGTGACTGGTCCTCAGCCAAAAGCTCAGATGATCTCTGGATGGTCTGGCCATTTTTATGTGGTAGTACGCATCCTGGAGCTCTATCGAGCACATCCAATTGTCTTTTCCTAGAAAAGGAGGTATAGACTGCAGCATGACCGTCCGGAACTTCGTCTTTTTTACAGATTTGTTCAGTCTGCTGAGATCCAAAATGGGTCTCCAGTCCCCTCTTTTCTTTGCAACTAAAAAGAGCCTTGAGCATGTTCCAGATCCTATCTGGTGTGCGGGGACCGTTTGGATGAATCTTTTGTTTAGCAACCTTTGAACTTCTATGGTTGCTTGTTCTCTGTGACTGGGTGCAACACTTGGTATTTTCTTTACAAGGGGAGGTGGCAAGAAAAAGGGTATAGAGTAATCTCTGGATATAATACTTTGTACCCAGCTATCTTTTGTTATTTTTAGCCAGGTGTCTGGGTACAAATATAAGTTTCCCCCGACTGCCTCCAGAGACAGGCGGGCCTCCTCTGAGGAGTGCTGGTAGGGCTTCCCAAAGAACTGATCTCTGTCACCCTGGTTCTGATGACCCCCCTCTGCCTCGTGGGTGGCATCTTCCATTATTACCCCATCCTCTGCCTCTGGTGGGGGTTTCACCATGTGTGCCCTGAAAGGCTCTGAGTTTTACAGAACCATATCTTTCCTCCTTTCTGACCTTTGGGGTAGGGTCTGGTAGTTGTAGAAAAATGGGCTCCGACAGCAGACAGAGTCTTCCCATCTTGTTCACACCTGGTAAGCAATTTCTTTCTCTTTGGGTCCAAAAAGGGACGAGCCATCGAAATGGGTGTTGATAAAGGATGACTTAAAGGGCTCCACAAAAGAACATAAGAGCATCCAGGTATGTCTACTAAGAGCAATTCCTGTACCTGCAGCTCTATTCACTCCATTAGCTGCATACAAAAGCAAACACATGGACAAGTTTGCCAGAAAATTGAGGGTGGAGAGCTGTGAAGATATTTTATCTGAAACCCCAGCAGCTACTGAACACTGTAGAGCATCTCCTAGCTCTTTTAGGAGATCTCTTTGCAACCTAGTGAAATGTATAAGCTAGTTCAGCGACCTAAGAGCAAAAGTCACTGACGTAAACATGTGCTTTCCATATCTGATGACTCTCAAATCTTTATTCGGTGGATGAACCGATGTAGAAGTTTTGGATAACTCCTTCTTGGTGGCCGCCGCCACCACCATGGCATCAACAGGGACTCCCTTTGTGAGAAAAGCCTTGTCTTATGGTGAGGTAATAAACTTATTGGGCCTCCTAAGGACAGGCTCCACTGTATCTGGAGACTCTCACGCCTTTCAACAAAACAAGTCCATGAGTTCATCAAAAGACGGAGACAACCAAGAGGTGGAGGGCTGAGACCTGAAAGACTTCAGGGAGACTGACTCATCATCAGTAGGTTTGGTGGACTGCCAATCACGCCTCTGAGAATCTCTAAGATATTTGCGAAGGAGATATGTTCTGAGGGTGACCATGGGGAACCTTCTGAATCATCCAAGTCAGTGTCTGAAGTGACGGATTCCTGAGGTGAGTCCAGTTGCATCCTGTTGCAAAGCCTCATCCGAGGGACTTCCTCAGTGGGAGCTTCTGGTGAGGTCTCCGAATAGCACGGATCACCCAATGGGGCTTCCTGAGGATCTGGGTCTCTACACTTTTGTGGAATCTGTGATGATGAAGTAGGCACTGGCACTTTAGGGGGAGAAGCTGCTGGTCATGATGAAGTGGTTGTCCTTGGGGACAATGCTCTCCTCACGGCCTGGAAGGCTCCCCGGCTCCGATGCAAAGGAACCCCTGGATATGACTATCCAGCTGATTCCCCTGGCACCAAGATGGTAGGTTCCGAGCCAGAGGAAGGTGCCAAAGCCCCAACAGGCAAAGTCAGACCCAAAAGATCAGTTCGACTATCCTCCCCGGACCCGACTGGTGAGTGTCGGCCCCCAGACTCTTCGGTCAGCACCAAAGTAGTCAAAGAGGTTGGTACCGAAAGTCCTGGAGCAGGTCTTGGCACTGGCGGCTCCACTGTCATCAGTTCATAGGTTCATAGGTAGGTACTAGGCTATTGGCCCTAGGGCCTATACAAGCCTAGCCAAAAATGTACCCTGACTTTCGCCACCCAAGAAAATTATTTTCCTGTGCCCCTGTCAAGCAGAACCACAGAAGTGTTCCCCGGGGTGAATTTCCTATTACACATCCAATCATCAAGATTTTTTCTTGAAGAGTGCTAATGAGGAGCTCTGTTTGACATAGATAGGAAGTCTGTTCCAGAGTATGGGAAGTCTCTGGGACAGGAATCTATCCCTCCAGCATGTTCTGTTTATTGTGGAGACAAGGTTTAGGTCCCTAGAGCGTGTAGCTCGGAGGGATTGGGATTTCTTTAAGTGGAGCATGTCCAACAGCTCTGGGTTTGACATAGCTTTGTATGTTAGGCAGAGATTGCCTCTGAGTAGGCGATATGCGATGGAGTAAAGCTGGAGTTTTTTGAGACGGTCTGCGTAAGGCATCTGTTTGAGGCCAGTAATCCTCTTTGTGAGGTATTTTTGCGGCCTTTCCAGTTGTTGTAGATGTCTTGTGAGGTACATACCAAAAGGGGTGTTGTAATCTAATAATGGGTCTAATGAGTGATGAGTAGAGGGGAACAATTACCTCTTTTTTTTCTGGATGAGAAACCTTTTGTGATGAGGTGTGCCATGTAGAAGGATTTCCTGACCACTTTGGTGATGTGATTATCAAAGGAGAGACTACTGTCCACCTGTGTCCCAAGGTCTCATCACACTTTCGGTGTAGACTACCGCCTATGTGGTTGTTCATGGGTACAGATTTTTTACCAAAGGGGATGACAATGCACTTTTTGGCATTGAGCTTGAGACCATGTCTTTGACACCAGGCATCTGTCTCAGTGATGCCCTTTTGTAGGATGCCCACATCATTAGGAGTTTCAATTATGGCTCCTAGTTTGCAGTAATCTGCGAATTTAGTTAGCCAAAGACCCTTTGTGTTAGCCTGTAGTTCAGAGAAGTAGATACCAAACAGGAGAGGACCCAGGACTGAACTCTGTGGTACTCCACTTGTCACTGGTCTGAAGTCTGATTTGGAGTCTGCTACTTTCACAGTGTGGGTTGTTTCAGTAAGCCATTTGGCAGCCCATCTTATGACATAGGGATTTATACCTAGTTTAGTCTGTTTATCTATAATTCCAAAGTGGGGGATGGTGTCGAATGCCTTGGCGAGATCTAGATAGGCTGTGTGAACCACCTTACCCTCATCTATGGCTTTGGTGACTACTACAAAGAAGTCTATCAGGTTTAGGGGACATGATCTGCCTTTTACTAACCCAAACTGTGTGGGGTCCAGGGTTTGGAGATCTCCAATGTCTTTGTTTATGAGTTCCATGATGATACGTTCCATGGCCTTGCAGACGAGGCTCGTCAGGCTAATGGGACGGTAGTTCCCGGGGTCTGTTGTGGCCCCCCCCCCTTTGTGGAGAGGGACAACTGTCACGGTGCACTACTCAATGGGCACAAAGCCTGAGGTGAGGCTATGATTTAACATGATACTTAGGTGGGGTGCCAGTTCATTCTGTAGTTCATGTAGAAGGCAGCCTGGGATGTTGTCAGATCCCATGGATGCTGTGTTCTTGGCTTTGGAGAGTGAGGTTTTTACCTGTGCAGCCGTGATTACAGGAACTTTGCATTCTTCCGGTATAAAGATGGGCCCTTTAGGGGGTGAGAGGGGGGTAAAGTTAGCACTGAACCTATCTGCCAGGATGTTGGCAATATCAGTTGGTTCTGTATATTTGTGCTGTAACTCAGAGCAGATCTGAGTGTTGCCATTGAGATTTTTGACATAGCTATAGAATGCTTTGTGGTTGTCTTTAGAATCAGTGGCAATTTTGTTTTCATAACTAGCTTTGGAGGATTTTATGAGGGATCTCAGCTTCTTACTGAGGCTGACCAGGGAGTTCCTCCAATCATGGGATTTTACTCTTTTTTGCAACAGTTTCTTTCTTCTGTTGTAGAGTTTGTTTATGGCAGAAGACCAGCAGATTGGCTTCCTTTTTTTGGAGGATAGCATCTTGGTTCTGTTAGGGATAGCACTATCCATGCACTCGTGTAAGTGCTTATAAAGTGCATTTGTGTAGGATTCAGCAGTCGTACCTCTATTGTCCATCTGCATGGGTGTCATGAAGTTTGCCACTTCTGTCTTAAGAAGGGTAAAGTTGGCTTTGGAGAAATTATTTACGGTTGTTTTCCTGATGGGGGGTGGGAGTGGGATGTGGATGTCTAGGGTGATTAGCTTGTGGCCGGATCTGACCAATGAGGAGCTGACCTCTGGTGTGGAACACCGGTCACCCATGTTGGTGATGACCAGGTCTAGGATATTGCTGCCTCTGGTGGGGATGTGGATAAGTTGATCCAAAGCGTTGGAATTGATGATTTCCAGAAAACATTGAGCAAAAGAGTTGGTACATGAGTAGTTTTCCCAGTTAATGGTACACTCTGGCTCTGAAACCTTGAGTCAGATCAGAGGAGGAACAGGAGTAGAGGGGGGAAGGAATGGTCGGTTCCATAGCCCAAGGGGTCAGATCCAAATAAAGCCTGGAAAACGCCGGTGTCTGCAGAAGCCTCTGCATCCACATCCATGTCTGACAGGCTTTTTGAGGACCGAGAGGATAGAACCAAAGAAGCCACAGATTGTAATATTGGTGATTTTAGAATAGGAGACTGGCTCTTAATAGGTACAACTGTCAGCTCCGATATCAGTGAAGCCAAAGTTGAAGTTTCATCAGCTTTGGACTGACTGGGTGATGAAGATTTTCTTGGTTCCAAAGATCCAGAAGCAGATGATTTTTTTTGAGACATAGTCAGTTTAACATGAGCTGCCCTACTGTGATCTAATGATTCCTGAAAGGAAGATTTACTTAAACCCTTGACAATTAGTTTATTCTTCCTTTCCTGTAACACTTGAGAGCTAAACAAGTGGTATATGGTGCAAGTTTCCTGCAGACGTAAGGGACCTAAACAGTACACATAATCCGTGTGTCCATCGGTAATGGACATCTTTTGTCCACACTTGAAGCATTTCTTGAAGCCCGAAGGCTTAGCCTGCTTATCCTTGTCCTTATCCTGTGACATTTTTTTGTGTAAAAAGAGAACAATCCACACAACACACTATAATAAGCCGTCTAATTCAAATGAGCTTGAAAATAAAAATTAGCCTTCCACTTAAACAGGCTACAAATAAACTTAAAAAAACACACACACCAAACTATGAATTTAGCCTCTAATTTAAACAGGCTATAAATTAATAAGTAAAAGGATTCCAACTGTAGCCAGGTACCTCAGAAGAAAAGTAAAACTTGTAAAAGCACCAAAAATAACACTGAGGTAAGGCTCCAGGCTTTAAAACGTTTATTGTCCAAAAAACACAGAACACAAGCGCTTTCACCAAATAGGCTTCTTCAGGTGTACTGAAATAAAGTGCTAACATCTCTATTTATACTAATTGCCATGTGATTCTCCAAGTCAATTTTAAAAGCATATTGTAATAAATACTGTGTACATAAAATAAAAACTTATAAAAAATTAATAATAAAAATACATATGTATAAAATCACATATAACAACACATGTAAAAAACATATATCAGAATATATATACATTTAAAGAAACCATTTCATCTACCTAGAGGTTTGTTTTTTAAGGTTGGTCTTAAAGGAATGTTTTCATTCAAACCATGTCCTGTGGTTGCCCTAAGTCTGATTATCCATCTTGCTTCTAAACTTTCAGTTTGTGTCTTGACGTCCCCTCCTCTTATACTTTCAAATATTCTGCCTATAGCCCTAAAAGAAGAAGTATGTTGCATACTAGTATCACTAGTGTGTCTAGCAAGGGCATTGATAAGATTACCTTTCCTTATGTGATATAAGTGTTCCCTAATTCTTTCTCTGAAAGTTCTATCTGTTTTACCTACGTAGAACTTTCTGCAGGTTTTACATGTAGCAAGATAAACTATATGTTGGGAATCACATCTAGCATTAACACTAAAATTATAAATCTCATTAGTATTGGGGTGCTGGAAAGATAAACATGCATCTATAAAACTACAAAAATTACATTTACCACAGGGTCTACTACATCTGATGGTACTTAATGTAGCATATTCCTTTGGATAACACAACTGTCTACGTAGAGACTTTTGATTCTTAAAAGTAAGCTGTGGTCGTGCTCCTATATGTTTGCTAATTTGTACATCGGAAGTTAAAATGTTCCAGTTTCTGTTAATGATGTCAGTATAAGACTTTATATCCCCAGAATAAGTGAAACATAATCTCAGAGGTTGCAGATTAGTTACACATCCCATACTCTTATTCTCAGCAGTAGATTTAGAAAAATAAGGCTTGACTTTATTTTGCCTCAATTTCATTACATTCTGTAACCCTTGATTAATGAGGTTAGGTTCATAGCCTCTTTCTTTTAACTCATCTTGTGTCTTACTAAGCTGTAAATCGAAATCAGTAGCATTATCATTTAATCTAGATGCTCTAAAAATTGGTTATATATGTTTTCTACATGTGTTGTTATATGTGATTTTATACATATGTATTTTTATTATTCATTTTTTATAAGTTTTTATTTTATGTACCCAGTATTTTATTACAATATGCCTTTAAAATTAACTTGGAGAATCGCATGGCAATTAGTATAAATAGAGATGTTAGCACTTTATTTCAGTACACCTGAAGAAGCCTATTTGGTGAAAGCGCTTGTGTTCTGTGTTTTTTGGACAATAAACGTTTTAAAGCCTGGAGCCTTACCTCAGTGTTATTTTTGGTGTTTTTACAAGTTTTACTTTTCTTCTGAGGTACCTGGCTGCAATTGGAATCCTTTTACTTTTTATCTATTTGTTCTTTTGTTGCTCCAACAGAGCCAGGATTATGGAAACAGGCATTACTACTAATCCAGAGGATATTGAGTTGGATTATACCCCTGCTGTGAATGACACATGGACAAATAACAATGTGAGTCAGTTTATTTTAAAGGAGAGCGAAAGGAACAACCCTCTGTTATGTGGCAGCATTTTGCTTGAGAATGAGGATAGTATTAAGTTGATTTCATTGCACTGAAGAGTGAATTATTTGTACTAGAGAAAGATCTTCTGAAGTTAAAAAGGACCCAATTTGAGAAATACCATTTACAGACTTGTATATTGGAAGGTATTATTCCTAGGGGCCTTAGAGTTTTAAAAATGCCTGCACGGGTGGATTGTGACCCCTCTTTGCTTTTCGACTGGCAGAAACTCAATATGCAAACTAGTTTCGGATATTTGAAGTTATTGATTGAATCGGCGGAGAAAGAAGAACTTAAGCTGCTGTCTATGGTCAAATCCAGTTATCTAGATATCTGTGCAAAGTATGAACCAAACTGGAACATTTTAACTTCCGATGTACAAATTAGCAAACATATAGGAGCACGACCACAGTTTACTTTTAAGAATCAAAAGTCTCTACGTAGACAGTTGTGTTATCCTAAGGAATATGCTACATTTAAGTACTATCAGAGGTAGAAGACCCTGTGGTAAATGTAATTTTTGTAGTTTTATAGATACATGTTTTATCTTTCCAGCACTCCGATACCAATGAGATTTATAATTTTAGTGTTAATGCTAGATGTGATTCCCAACATATAGTTTATCTTGCTACATGTAAAACCTGCAGAAAGTTCTACGTAGGTAAAACAGATAGAACTTTCAAAGAAAGAAAGAATTAGGGAACACTTATATCACATAAGAAAAGGTAATCTTATCAATGCCTTTGCTAGACACACTAGTGATACTAGTATGCAACACACTTTTTCTTTTAGGGCTATAGGTAGAATATTTGAAAGTATAAGAGGAGGGGACGTCAAGACACAAACTGAAAGTTTAGAAGCAAGATGGATAATCAGACTTAGGGCAACCACAGGACATGGTTTGAATGAAAACATTCCTTTAAGACCAACCTTAAAAAAAAAAAACCTCTGCGTAGATGAAATGGTTTCTTTGAATGTGTATATACTCTGATATATGTTTTCTACATGTGTTGTTATATGTGATTTTATACATATGTATTTTTATTATTCATTTTTTATAAGTTTTTATTTTATGTACACAGTATTTATTACAATATGCCTTTAAAATTGACTTGGAGAATCACATGGCAATTAGTATAAATAGAGATGTTAGCACTTTATTTCAGTACACCTGAAGAAGCCTATTTGGTGAAAGCGCTTGTGTTCTGTGTTTTTTGGACAATAAACGTTTTAAAGCCTGGAGCCTTACCTCAGTGTTATTTTTGGTGTTTTTACAGGCTATAAATTAAACTCACACACTATCCTATGGAGAAAACGCTAAATGTATATCTATAATTCACACAGATATAAACACACTATACTGTTAAATTCACAGTAACACTATTATGAAAACTTAACTAGATATAAGGGGATAGGGGTATAACAAGGCCGTCAAACAGGCCATGAAGAAAGAAGAAAAAGAGAATCACACTCTCAGTAAAATCTAAGTGCCGAAAGGCACTCTAAATAACTACAACTGTGTCAAGTTGGTAAAACTGAAGTAAGATTCTACAAAATATAAAATACTTATAGAAAAAAACAATTTTCATTGGCCAGAGCTGGTGAATTGCCCGATCTGTTGCAGCAGCAAACGAGATCTGGGGGAATCACCAGTGCATCATGGGATAGGGAGTAGGCCACGAGCTGGTTGAAGACCTCAAGCTTTTGCATTTGGCCGAGTCGGATCCGAGAATCAGTAAGAATGAAGGCGAGATAGGACAACTTCACATCATTGCCTTTTGCCTTTCCAGGTCATGTAACTGACATGTGACATTTTGATGGTAAAGCTACAGATGTGTGCATGTGTGTGTGTGTGCACACGCCCTTACAAGTGCATAGTCTTATAAATAGCCCATTGTAAATAAAATTATGTTTCTTTAAATTAAGTATTTTTGTTATGCTGTACTGGTTCCTTTAAAACAAAAAGATCCCTAGCTATAATAATGTAATTTATACAACACTGAGCTATTGTATTCAATATAAAAATATGACAGAGAGAAGCTCACTCAAGCAGCATTTGCCTCTTGTGGAAAGGTACTTGGTGTACAGAAAGCTGCAACTCAGAAAGAAACAAAAAAAATGCAGTGGAGAATGACCTTGAAAAAAGGATGGAAACTGTTCCTGTCTGAGGAATCCAGAGAGATACAGACAGACAGAGAGAAAGAGAGACTGGGGAAGGAGCGACAGAGAGCTAAGAACATTTCTTTTCCCTGTAGTGTGATTACTTGCTTTGAAACCACAAGACTGTTTTGCTTGTAAGAACAGGTCTTATTTTTCATTTGTTTATAATAAACAGCATTATTTTTGAAGACTACTGGTTTCAGCCAGAACCACAAGTAGGTCATCTAGTCCCCTATGCAGTTCTACAAACTAACATTCTCCTCCAATTCAAAGTTGAGGAGCAAGAAATAAATCTGTCTTCTGCAGTCTGAAACCGTAGGAAGCTGTGAGCTACAAATATCACAAGCAACCTGCTACAGTTAGTCACACAGTGAGTGCTTCATTGCTTCACCTATGACTGTAACACTGGCATTCATTTATGAAGTACTGTTTTCAAACTCACAGACACCTTCAATAGAACCGTCTAACAAATTTTGCTTAGGGCAACAACCCATTTATGCCTCATCATAGTTATGATTCCATTATACATACATACATACATATCTACAGACCAGCAACACTGCAGTTCTGCATGTGTAGGATTTTCATTATGACAGAATTCATGAGTCACGTTGGAATATGTTCCTACTTTTAGTCTGTTATTTCATAACCTTAAGTTCCCTGATGCATTATGTTAATTCTTGTGTGTTTATTTCTGCAATATCATGTGTATAACATCCAGTACAATGACTGACACCACCTTTTAGTCCTTTTGCGTGCTTGGGCATTCATCTATAATGCATTATTGAGCATATTCCACACCAGGGCAATAGTAATTCTAAATTTGAAGCCATAAGTGGATGGTGGTTTTATACGGAAATAATAAAGACCATACCTGAACAAAAAAATATTGTGCTGCAGGCATTTTAGCATTGCCATACATGACTTGAGCACAATGGCTATTTCATCGAGTAATACTTCTCTGCCTGCCCTATACAAGTGCATGCAAGCGGAGGCAGTTATACATTACATACTTTAATTTGCCACATGCTTGTAAATGCTGTAAAGCACCATGACTTCAACTGCACAGCATGTCTTGGTGTTGCATTAGTGTAACAGCATAAATTATATTTTAGTGCAGGAAATACCGGTAACAGTTGAATATTAGCAATGTACTACATCATGCATAGTAGGATGAATGACAGACATGTTGAGACAGATAGATTTATAGTGCAGACATGTTCCATTTATTTAACTATGCTATTACATATGTACATGTCTCTTGAGCTTCACTCACATTATAGTGTCACAGCCAGTATGTGTTGGTTTGTGAGCAGAACACTTACTGGACACAGAGTAGTTTTCATCACCTACAAACCAATGTGTACATGTAAACACAGAAAACTGTGTGCATCTTATGCAATGCTTTGAACTCAGATGAGCTCTGGGTGACAAGTATTTGTAGCCCCTGCTGGATTCCAGAGTAACAGGTTGTGCGATGTGGTTGCCTGCATCAGTAGTGAATTATAATAAATTTGCCCTGCATATTAATGTATTTTGCATTTATCACTGTCAACCTTGTAAGCAAATTTTTCTTTGTAGCTCAGTAACTATGCAACACTGCTGCTGGAAGCATCTGTTGTTTTAGGTGTTGTGGATACCTGTGGAACCTGTGCCTCAGTTTTCATGAGATTAAACTCTGGGATTATATTAATGGTGTAAACTGTAACTACTGGCCATTAGCATGAGTTCATTATAATTTATGTTGAAGAAAACATTAAAAGACTACTACATACCTCAGAATAAAAACTACTGAGGGTTAAATCTATGAGCTGTAGTTCCTATGGTACACAGTTTGATTCCCTCACCCCTCATTTGCCTACTGTGGGATCTGGAGCAAGTCTCTTAACTAGATATTGCTTGCTGTTTGCCCAGGAACATGGATTGTGTGTCCTGTGGTTCTTTCTGGTTAATAAACAAGTATTATTATTATTATTGTTAACATACAGACTTTTTTACATATAAAATTTAAGAAATACCAGTCACAGTACATAAGTAATTAGACATTAGATGTCAAATTCCATTAACTCTTATGTCTTCTACTACTTAGTCCATATTCTAGAAGAGCAGTAGCATTAATATACTCTTCTAAAACTTTAGATTTTGTGGCTACTTTATTGCTTATATTTAAGGAGATGTCTTGATATAGAACCTGCAATATTTTTCTTCACTTTTTTTCTGTAAAATATTATAACAGTACATCCAAGCCTAGGCTCAGACTCTCTAATTTAAGGGATGGTTTGTATCAAAGGTTTTATATACATATAGTTGAAAGTACAGTTCTGCAAAATCTTATAACAGTAGATGTCCTTCCCTTCACTGTTACAGTATTTATAACCTAGGGGATTTCCTGCCAAGGGTAGCCCTACATTTGGCCAGTATACCAAAGTATTTCACTCTTACTAGAATTGTATGTTAGATGCATGCTCCTAGCATCAGTGTAGGACATGAAGGTGACATACGGATGCTTTATAATCAGAACTGAAGTGCTCCAGGAGAACTAGAACTACCCCAGGAGAAAGGACAGCACATACATCCAAGGGAAATTAGATGCCTAAGGAAAAGGACAAAGAACCCTTAAACAGGCAAATGATCCCAAAGGAAAAAAAAACATGGGGGGGGGGCAGGAAAAAGTGAATAAATACTGAAACAGTGAAGGGAAGGACATCTAATGTTAAGGTGAGGTTTTATACCACTGTACTATGTTCTTCTTTATCAGTGTTGCAGTATTCATAACCTATGGATGAGTAAAAAAGCTACTCTAAGGAAAAGCATGAGGAAAGCAAAGGAACTCTCAACAAGCACATGAAGAATAGCATTGGCAAAACCCACCTCAGCTCTGGAAATGACATCCAACTTGTAATATTTGGTAAGGGTGTGCACAGAAGACCAAGTAGGAGCTTCAAGGATGGAAATGGTAGCCAATCCCTTGAAGAAAGTCCCAGAGAAGTCTACTGCTCTGGTAGAATGGGCTTCAACAGAGGCAGAAAGTTGTTTGCCATGAAAGGAACAACAAAAGGAAATGGCCTTCAAAATCCAAGAGGAGATGGTTTGCTTAGAAACTGCCAAATCCAATATCCTGACATGAAAAAGAAATGAATAGTTGCTCAGATTTACATATAGCGTTTGTCTTGTCCAAATAATATCCAAGCTGCCTATGAAGATCCAAGATGTGTAGAACCTTCTCATTAGTAGACTGCAAAGAAGTACAAAAGGAAGGATGCTGGGCAGACTGATTAAGGACAACTCATTCACTACCTTGGGTGTAAAAGAAGGATTAGTATGCAGACACACACTGTCCCTCTGAAAAATCAAAAAAAGGCGAAACCGCCATCAAGAGTTGGAGTTCAGAAACTCTCTTGGCAGATGTGAAGGCAACTAATAAAGCAGTCTTCCAGGTGTAATGTTGCAGAAAAACAGCAACAGCAGGTTCAAAGAGTGCCTGTATCAATTTCTCAAAAACAAAATTAAGGTCCCAGGAAGGAGGAATACATATTTTGTTAGGGTGGCCTGATATGTAGGACATTTTTCAGGAATTGTTTAACCTCAAAAGAAGAGGCCAACAGAAGGTTTAAAGTCAGGCAAACAGAGACTGCTGATAAATGAGCTTTGAGGGATGAATATGCTAAGCCAGCATGTAGAAGTGTACACAAGAAAGAGAACCAAGCACCCCCGCCCACACACACACACACACACACACACACACACACACACACACACACACACACACACACACACGCACACACGCACACACACACACACACACACACACACACACGCACACGTACACACACACAAGAAAGGGATCCTGGTGAAGCTTAAGACACCAAACAGAAAATGTTGTCCATTTGGATACACGATTTTCTGGTATTTGATTCTTGGCCTCCTGTAGAACCTTAAGCATGTCCTCAAAGAAATGGCTTCAAAAGGGGATTAAAACTCCATCACCCAAAGTGTCAGTCTTATAGTGGACAGATGACAGTGAAGGATAAACCTACTGTTTTATTTAAGAAGATCCATCCTGTGAGTTAATGTGTTATGAATGGCCCTGGTCAGATAAAAAGAAGGGAGACCACTGCAGTCTGTGCCAAAAGTGGGTCACCAAAGAGATTTCTGAAGAGTCTTATTTGATTTTGTGCAGAAGTCAGAGAAGAGGTGAAAGGGGTGAAAAGCATAAGAAACATCCCCTTCAAGGAAAAACACATGGCATCCACCCTCCAAGTCACAGGGCTTGGGGTTCTTGATCAGAAGTGAAGAAGCTGCCTGTTCAGAAGGGAAGCAAAGACATCCCATTGAGGGATACCCTCCAATGTACTATGTTCACAAACACCTCCCTGTGAAGCATCTGTTCTGGATGATATGCCATGGGCCTGCTCAAAGAGTCTGCTGCAAGTTTTTTTTCCTGAAGGAATGTGAACTCCCTGCATTTGGACAGCTAGATCCTAGGCCTTAAGAGCTAGCCTGTAAAGAAAATAAGACCTTGTGCCCCCTGTTTGTTGATGTGCCATGTTACTATAGTGCTGTTTGTATAGACCCTCAGATGACGTATGGACCAAATGGAGTGAAAGGCCTGGAGAGTTAAGATAAGGGCCCACATTTCTTTCATGTTTATTTGATCCAGTCAATGATGATGGAGCCACAGACTGTTAACACCCATACAAGCCAAAGCAGCCCCTACAACTGATCTGAAGCACCTGTAAAGAGCTCCTAATAAGGAACAGGAGGCTGGAAAGGGACACCTGGATTGACAGGTGTTGAATCCATTGCTGAAGCTCAAGTTACAGACAAGGAAGTAAGAGAACTGGAAGCTCCAGAGATTGACAATCCTGACATTATGATGGCTGCAGGTACCACTGAAACATCCTCATATGAAACTTGGCAAAAGGGAGCATGGGGATGACTGACATCATAAACTCCAGAGTCCTCAGAAAAACTCTGGCAGGCATGAGAGACAGAAGAAGGACAGGAAGCAGGTTGTTAGACAAATTTCTTTGGCTACAGGCAAAGATGCCATCTTTGGAAAAGTTTGAATCCTGCATCCCAGGAAGACATGATCCTGGGAGGGTGACATGATGGACTTGCAGAGATTGGTGGTGAAACCCATACTGTGCAACAGAAGCCTGGTAAAGTGCAGGTCTTGCAGGAGCCTGGAAGGAGAGGGACACTGAAGGAGCAGATCATTTAGATAAGGAAATATTTGTACTCCTTTAATCCTACAGAAAGCTTTGATTGAAGCCAGATGGTTTGGTGCATACACTTCCAGTTAGAACATACACAAAATATAGCATAGGACTTGCAGTATATTAATATACTAAGTTTTCATCTACAGAGAGACTTGCCTTTTGTTAGGTTCATAGTTACTTACCAGTCTTGCAGTCTAGGGGATCGTTGATCAGCCCAACTCAAATTCACAGTTGCCCCTAAGGACTGTCTGGTTAATGACTTGCTTAAAGTAACACAGTAAGCAAATGAGGGCCAAGGGATTCAAACCCAATACAACAGGAACTACAACTCAAAGCCTTAACCCTCTGTGCCAACTCTCAGACTACTTTGCATCAGCTTTCCACTTTAACATGTTTTCTGTCTGTAGCATATTTAGTTGAAGTTGAGATTTCAGTGACTCTTTCTCAAATTACACGATCAGGTAGTTCAGTTTTTGATCAAACAGAGAATGTTGTTTTCCTTTTCACTTTCTGAACATGCAATGCAATCTTGGGATTAAGATATGCTTTTCTTTTTTAATTATTTATTTTTTTTTACATTTGTTTACCGGGAATATCTGACTGGGATAAGACTCATTTAGTTCCAACATTAGATCATTTTATTCTTTTCATATTTGATTTATGATGTCTCTCAGCATAGTACATTCATGCTTACATTGTTATTTCACTGTCACTTTTGGATAACCAGCTATCTCTCTGTGTGACTTACTTTGCCACATTTGCTCATAACACTTGGACAAAAACCATTTCAAGTTCAAAAACTCTCTCATCAACCATGGGTATGATGGCAAATCATGAGTATAATTCCAAACCTCAAATCCAAGTTAGCTTCCTCGACAAAGGACAACCATAAGGCATTCTTTAGTTACATTCTTAACCTAAAAGCTAAAGCCCAGATTTGCACCAAAATGGTAGTTAATAGTAACACATATACTGAGCTGGTGGATGTAGTTAGCCTGTTAGCTGAGAGGTTTCATGAAACCTTCATTCCCCTGTCCCTGCCATACATACCTCATGACATCCCTACCACCTGTCCCCTACCTTGTATCTCTAAACAGCAAGTCGTAAATGCCCTCCCTAAGGCCAAAAACACAGCATAAACTGGACCTGTTAACATCCCAGGCTGCATTCTACAAGGGATCAAACAAGAATTAGCATCACCATTGGGTACTCTTTTCAATCACAGTCTATGCACCAGCTTCATCCCAACTGAATGGAAAACCGCCACAGTTATCCCCTTGCACAAAGGTGCTGTTTCTATTGACCCAAGGAACTACAGACCTATTAAAAATAAATAAATACCACACTGACACGGCTGAGTACTGAAAAATGTTTATTCAAAATAAAATAAAGTGTTAAAAGTGCTTTTGCGATTACAACATCGTTTCATCAGACTGAAAACTGAATGAAATAGCACTCAATTTAAAATGAGACTAACCAATGAATTCCTAAAATCAATTAAGCCATTTAGAATAAAAGGTATAGTCAAAGGAAAAACTGCACACATTTTTCAGTACTCAGCCGTGTCAGTGTGGTATTTGTTGTTACGTTTTTGGTTTAGGTATTTTCTTTTACCGCACCTCATCCTGTTCCTGTGTTTTATTCAGTCTTTACTACAGACCTATTTGCCTGACTAGCCTTTAACTGCAAGGCCATGGAGAGAATCATCATGGACATGTAAAACCGAAATTGAAACTGTCACACACCTTGTTGCTGGGTGTGACACACTAATGGCAGAAGGACTATATACTGAAAGGAATAATAATGTGGCAAGACTGTTACACTGGGGATTGTGCAAACATTATAGTACTGATGTGTCTGAAAAACACTGGAAACCTGAGCCACAAAGCATCACAGAAAATTATGGTTTATATCACAATGGATCACCCATTACCAACAGTTCAAAAGACCGATGTTAGAAAACTGGATATAGTGGTCCAAGAAAAGAAGACAAAAGTAGCATTGATCATTGATATCACCACACCCAGTGACTACAGTGTCTTGCATATAGAGAGACACAAAATCATAAAATACCAGGATCTGCAGGCAGAAATGAGAGCAATGTGGAAGAAAGATATCCAGACAGTTTCAATATTAGTAGGAGCAATGGGTCTTATAAAAAAGCGCGATACTGTAGTTGTGGGCCTCACCAGATGTGCAGTAGCAAGCTCCACCCAAAATCCACCCCCCTGATATGTCATTCATGAATATGCATTCCCTCCGAATGTACAACCGAAGAAAAAGTGCACTGACATTGTAATATGACAGTAAATATAACCGTAAACTGTTTACCAACATCTGTAATTGAGAAGTTTTATTGCACTAATAATATATACTAATAATCAGCAAAGAAACAAAACTGTCAAGACACGTCATCAGACTTTTTACCATGTAGCATTATAGTTCTCTTTGTCAGAGTCAGAATGCGATGGTTCACTGTCCCAATTAATGTCCAAATAGACTCTTTTGGTGCAGGTGTCACAGCCAACAATTCCTCAGTATCATTGGCAGGACCTTTTACTAACAACTTTTTCCTGGGCGATACTGTATTAACTGCTTGTGTACATTTAATATTTTCATATCATGTATGCACGAGCAAATTAAATATGCAGACCGGGTTGTCACTCAATTTGCGACATGCCCACTTCTGCATGAAATGAACTGGTGAGGCCCTCAACTACAATATCGCCTAAAAAAGAATCTACAATCGTATTTAGATATGTCACCAATCCATGTAACCCCGTATGAATTGCAGGAGGAGTCAATACTGAGCACACTGTGGATGGTGCAAAGAGCACATTTGGCTGATATCAAAGATGGAAACAATACTAATTTCATGAATTTTAATCATACTTTATCTTCAGAATGGGGTCCATTCCCATCAAGGTCTTAGAAACTCAAAAGATTTGGAGAAATTAGAAAAAGAGACAGACCTTATCAACAAAGATGTAGGTAATCTCCAAACACTATATACTACCCAGTTTGGATTTGTCAAGTGGCGAGATCATGCCTGTTAAACCTGGTGGACAGAACTGCTTAGAGGGAAAGCCCTTTGAAGATGTGAGGTGATAGACTCCATAGACAGCCCAGTGCATGCTGCTACCCATCATTTTGCCTGTGTGTGCAAGTTCAGGCCTGAGAAACTAAGCAGTGGATCTTGAACCACCACTGATGGTTTTCTGAATGTTGGCCCATCCTAGCTGACCTCCTCCTGTGTGAGAAATGGATAGGGGTGGCTGGGCCATACAGGGTGCTAATGATCAACAGACACTGAAGGCAGATTTAAAAAAAAGAGAGAGAAAGAAGGATAGAGAGAGAGAGAGAGAGAGAGACAAATTCTACTGTAAGGCACTTCCCATTGTATGGTCTCATTTTTTTTTTCTTTACTTAACCCATTTTGCTGTACTTCAACAGTTTTGCTTTACTTTCATTTCTGCACAATTACTGCCATGCGTGCTACCTCTTTTGACTCTTGTTTTTATCGTAGGCGCCTAACTACTTTACACATAATTTTATTCTATGAGCTATAAAGTTGTTAATCTCCTTTTTACTTTCTTAGGCTTAACTTTCAAAATTAGCATAATTTTCTTGCCTCACACAGCAATGAATCTCTACTTTTCTGTTCATATGATTTACTATACAAGAAGCAACACCTCTTTCTTGATTTACTCAACAGCATAACCCTTTCTTGTCAAATGGTTTTACTTTTAGAATTAGCATAATTTTAACAGCAATTAATCTTCTTTTCTTTGGTGAGGGACTTAGTCTTAAAAACAGCACATTACATCAACTTAAGTACCAGCAGTGCTTTGATAAGAAATTTTGTCACAATGGGTCTAAACTTGCAGGCTGTGATGCATCGTTCAAATTGCACTTACACCAAACTCCATTCACTAAACGCTTAGCAAACATTGCAGGTAATCCGTATATCTTAGTTTCAGTATAATTTATTTATAGACTATTTATGCAAAGCATGTTATTTACACTACCATTACCCCATTTCAACAACATTATGCAGGGTAGTCACAATTTAGTTCAACTAAATCACTCAGGATTCAAGTTAGTTATTCAACTTATAGCTCAATTCATCTTTACAAGGGACAAGCATCTCCCTCTGTTGCTGTCTGTGTATTTCTCTGTTGCTCCATACAAGTTCACCCAAAGTTCTTATTGCACGTCCAATCCATCTAACACCTGAGATATGAAAATCTTTAGTACTCAGTCCCACTGTCTACAGTCTTTAGCCTGTTATTATATAGTAGCTTTCTCTGAGACAGGGAACCCCAAAAATGTATGTCTCTTTCTCTATCACTCTCCTTTATTTAAGGGATTGTGGCCTCCTACAATCAGGGCAGGAGTTAATCCTCCTCTCAGAATGCCCCAAAACTGCAAGAGAAAGTAAAGCACATTAACTTGTTAGTGATAATATCATGAGTATACTGTTGTCATATATAGTTTTAAGTCAGTGTAGTCTTTCTAATATTCTACGGATGAAACTGATAAGCTTGATACTGTATGAATGTCAATATAAGCTAAATAAAAATGAGCCTGGCAGACAAATTAAAAATATACAACAAACAGTAGCAATGAAAAAAATAACGTGGGAGTTTCAAAAAACTACAATTTCATCATTCAAATCATACTTGAAAATAGATTCTAAAATACAAGCAAAGCTATTGAGCATAGCTCTTTCTCAATGCCTTGAAGCTTTGTCTGTCTTTTACAGCCAATTTTTAACTATGGTTTGAATTATTAAACTGTGTTATTTTGAAGCTCCCACTTTAATTTATTAATATAAACTATCATAGAAAAGGATCAGTCTTTATTACAAAATTAAATAATAGGATGACTTTTTGTGTAAAAATAAACAACCATATATATCTTTTGGCTGGTTCACTAGTTTCCCCAAGGAAATATGACTGATTTTGCCCCATAATTATGGTTAAAAGCAAAACTGCTTAGAACTGCATGCAGCAGGGTATATTCACTGACTTAAACTTTATTAGAATGAGAAACAACGTCATCCATTTGAAGCTGAAGTGTAAAGTAAAACTTAGCACTGAGAATGAATGAGCTTTATTCTGTAGACAAAGTTTGATGCCCTCAGCATCAATTTTTCCTAAGGTGTGAAACTGTGCATGCAACTCAGACAGTGATCCTGGGGCTTCTGGAGATGTTATCCCACCCCTACATAAAAAGATCACTTTGCAGACTGAAAGCCCACACAGAAAGGGAAAAAAAGAGAAAGTTAATTAAATTTATAAATATGAATGACATGGCTACTATTTACTGACTAGTAACCAATTCTGTTGTTCTTTATGAGCATCCAAACTTGTACTTAAATGTAAAGATTCTTAAAATATCTGTTAGATGGATTCAGGGTGGCTTTTGGACAATGGAATGCTGAAAATGTCCCTTTTATGAATGTTCCCTTTATATGTGTTAAAAGCTGTACCTACCTGCTCAATCCCACCCACACGGGGCACCCCAGCTACCCATTATATTTGCTACCTGTGTCAATGTGCCTTTACTGTTAAACAACACTTAATGAACTGCAATACTTCATGGAGCTTCCAGGTCAAATGAAATGATTTTTTTTTCAGAAAATGGAAACAAAATGCAAGCTTTAGTAAGACAAACGGAAGGCTTAACTTTCCAGTTTGAACATACAGAAAATATAGCATACGACCTGCAGTACATTAATATATAATGGTACCATATTTATCTTTTATTTAAATTGTGTAACCTGACTGTAGTGCTCTTTTTTTTAATCATTTGCTTATTATTTCTGAACATTTTATGAATATGTATATTATCAAGATGGATACCTTTTGGAATACATTTTGCAATGTGGCGAGTTCCATGTATACTGAAAGGGAACAGCAGCTAATGTTAAACTCCTATGTCCTTTGCTCACCATCTCCCAGATGGAAAATCTTTTTATAGTGCATATTTTTGATCCACATCACATTTATACAACAAACGGACTCCACAATATGTGCCCTTCTATACTGCCTCTTAACTGGAGTTGTACCAAACAAGCACTGGGTAAACTGGTTTTGTATTTTAAGATTATTCTGGGAAGATACAATAATGCATTTGCAAAATATATGAAGAATTTATTTTCAACTAGCCCTCTTCACTCCCAATTACTTAATAGATCTGTTTGTGTTCATGTGTCTAAATCCCAGATTTATGGTTTATAACCCATGTAACAGCATATTATTAGTCATATCACCCCTCTTCCATACAGAAGTGGTTACACATCACATATCAGTTATATAACTCTGGGTCAGGGGCACTATATGCAAGAATTAATAAAATATACATATGTCATCAATGGATACCATTAGCATAATGCTGAAATAAACAGGCATATGCTGTCATGATGCTTTTAGTGATTTATACATATATAACAAAACAGTTCCGCTTGGGCACAAAACCACTCGCCGCTCTTTATTTAGACTTTAAACGTTAAAAATATATCAAACGTTTTTCTTTTAAAACAATGTTTAAACTTCTTCAGAAATTGGCAAACATCAGTATAGTATTAAGTACTTGCTTATGTAGGAAGCAGTTAATAGCTGCCCGCCAAAATTCAAAGCAGTAGAGAATTTCTTAAAGTAAAACTTCTGCTTTAAAACATAAAATTATAAATTGTATATGAAACATGCTCAAAGAATAGAGACATGTTTATTTTAATATTAGGTTAAAATATAATATTTAATTAACATTTTCCTGGGTTTGTTAAATATTATTTGAACTTTTTATGTCAATCTATTGTCCACACTTATAACATTGACGATAAAAATAATAATAAAGATAGATTTAAAACATCTTTACTGCATTTTTTTAATATATATTTTTTATTTTTTAATAGCTGATAAATAATAATAAAACATCCTAACTATCTATTTTTTATAGAAATAGTTATAAGACATTAGTAATATGCAGTGACTTGGGAAACCAGATCGCTAATTAATCAGCTTCCATAAATATTTCATACTGTTACTTAAAATTAGGAAATTTTTATATGTGTATAAACTCAAATACTAGTTCATATATAATAATGGTTGAATTAATTATTGACTAATATTGAATTTGAACCATTCTTTCCTATATATGGTTATACATTCATCTAACAGGAACACCCCAACATACGAACCAGCTGAATATAAATTTTTATTTTTGTTTTTAATTTTAATTTAGTTACATCTTTAACTGTCAAGATGTATCTTATAATTAATTAAATTTTTTTTCTTATATTTAATTATTTTATCACAAAATTGTCCATTTTATGAAATTCTTTGTGTAAAAATATTGTAAATAATATTATTATAAACAAATCCCCCCATATTTTCTTATGTTTATTAAATATACTAGTGCTCTGTAATTATGCAAAATTAACTATCTTTCTAAACTTCTCAATTTTAACAAGCTCATAATTGAGCATTTTTCATTCAAACCTGGATAGGTGAAGGCATCCAATTTGATTTGCCATAGCAATTTACATTTCTCTAATAGTAAGTTAAAATGGACCCCCTCTCATTTCTTGCTTAAGTTGATAGATGACTTTAAAGCAGAATTTATGATTAGGGTATTCAATAACATGTCTTGCTAGAGCATTATCTTCCATTTGTAGGTTGCTTCTCAAATGCTCATACACCCTGTCCCTTAGCCTCCACTCCGTTTTTCCAATATAAAAACAGGGGCAACATTGGCAGGAGGCTAAGTACACCACTCCTTTAGAGTTGCAATTAAATTTCCCTTTTATGTGGGCTTTATACCCATTAATAATTGCTGATATTCCTGGAGACATGTACAAACAGTAAGGGCAATTTCCACATTGTCCCATTCCTCTGTTCATTATTGGTGGTTTGTTGTTTTGGCGCTTTTGCAAGACGTTTTTAAGATTGAAGCCCTTCTTACATATAATGTTGGGCACAGGGCCTAACTTACAAATTAATGTGTGATCATCATTAAGGATATTCCAATTTTTCAGTATTATCTCCTTAATACTGCTGAAATCCATAGAAAACCTTAATATACATGCTGAATTGAAGTTTTCCCTGTTTGATCGTCCTCTTGCAATTTTTTGCCCGTAATGAGTGTTTTGGGCTCCTTCTTTTGAGATAGTTACACATTTCTGCTTTAATATGGGAATAAAATAACCCACTTGTCTTTTTGTTTTAACTTCTTCTAATAAGGGATCCAAAAAGCTAGAGGGATATTGCCTGTTAATAAACATCTGTTTTAATAATAAACATTCTTGATCAAATTCTCTATCAGTTGTAATCATACGTGCTGCTCTGATGAGCTGTCCTTTTACCACCAATTTTTTCTGGTGTATTGGATGTTCACTGGAGAAGTGCAAAAATTTATTAGAATAAGTTGATTTCTTAAAAATGTTCACTTCATAACATTCATTTAATCTGTTCTTGCTCAACTTAACATCTAAGTAAGCAATGGATTCTTCATGGAAAGTATGGGTAAATTGCAGAAAATTTGTGCTCTCATTAAATAAATTTATAATGTCTGTTGCCTGTTATCTCCTTGAAATATTATTAAGATGTCATCTATGAATCTAGCATAGAATATTATTTTGTCCTTGAGTGCCATGTTGTTAAAAATAAAATTCTTCTCCCAATGAGACATTACTAGATTCGCAAAACTTGGTCCACATGGGGATCCCATTACAACTCCTTTCCTTTGTTTGTAGAATTGTTTATGAAATAAGATGAAATTATAGGACAAAATTATGTCCAACAGTTCTCCTACGAGAGTTATTTCATCTGGTTCTGCGTTTTTATTACGTATGTTTTCTAATACCCATTCAATGCCTTGTTGATGGGGAATACTAGTATAAAGTTCCTTCACGTCTATTGAAATAAAATTGTTTTCTTGCCGATATTTCAAATTATTAATCTTCTCCAAAAAGTTCCATGAATCCTTTATAATCCATTTATCCTTAATTACAAATTTCTTAAGAATCATATCCACATACTTGGCACAAGCATATGTGGAAGAATTTCTACCATTCACTATTGGTCTAAATGGTGGATTCTGGATGTTTTTGTGGATTTTTGTAACTCCAAATATTGTTGGTACTTTTGGGGCTTCTATCATTAAGTAGTTGAAAAGACGTATATCAATTCTCGCCTCTATGAACAATTCATTCAGCAGGCTTTTAATAAATTGATTTGCTTTATTGTATTCATTAAGTGATTATTCCTCATAGACATCTGATCTTAGATGGTCGGTTAATTTGTTGTTATAATCCACCATATCCATTATGACCAGCCCTCCTCCTTTGTGTGGATTCATGATTCTAACATCAGCTGACGTTAGTAACTTAAGATTATCTCTCTCGTCTTTAGATAAATTATAAGAGTATTTTTTCATTTTCTGATGCAATTGCCTTAAATCAATTTCACACATTTTCTCAAATGTGTGAAGCATATTGTGTAAAGGTGGATTTTAACAACTGCCTATTCTCGATGGTTTGTTTGCTGGATCCTGATTACCCAAAAGTTGTTTGAGATTCAGTTTCCTTGCAAATAATTTAATATCACATATAGTGTGAGCTATATCCATTTTGTTAGAAGGTACAAAGGTTAAACCTTTTGCTAAAATATTAGCTAGTAAATGACGAGAAACTGAATTGGAGATTTTTGTTTTCGTTGATTTATACATATAGTTGGTAAATCTGCTATTCACTTCAGAGTGGAATAACAAAACTTAATGCATCGTCTAATTTAGTGGCTTTTTTAATCATAAGCAGCAATGCTTTGATGTCATATTTATTATAGATATATTATGGTAAAAACAGATGGCTGGACATATAATCAGTGTAAAATTGAAATAAAACCTACAAAGTGAATCAACCTGTTAAGTTCAGCTAAAAAGCCTGTAGGACACAAAAGCAGAAGAGTTTGCCTTTGCTAGAAATGGATTTTCATGACAATAGTGGATTCCTATCAAGAAAAACATGACCAGAAGGAGCAGTAGAGTACCAGGAACTTACCTGAAGATTTATTCTACAAATGTAAAGAGATGAATTGTAGATACTCAGGGAGTATATAGGGAACTGAGTGGGGATATGCTAAGAAATACAAGACAGCCTGTCCTAAGATAGAGCAGCAAGGAAAAGAACCATCATAAGCTGATGGATTTCCTTCACAGACTTTAAAACTGAACTGTAAGAAAACAGAAATGAAACTGAAAAAGTTTATTCAAGGTTACTATGTCTTATGACCAGCCAGTACCTTCCATCATGCCTCAAATCATACCTCAAGCATACGGTCATTATAAATCATAACACTGCCCTTTAAAAGTCAAAGAAGGAGATGACGATATCTGTATAGTAGACCTTCTATAGTTAGTGGTAGAGATTCTTTCTATATACTATTTAATAAGAGAAGTAACCATAGACAATTATGACTTTATGAGGAACACAGAAAACCTAGGATGAGCAAGGCTAAATTTAAGGGCCAAAATCATAGCGATCTGTCTAAATCACAGCATTTGACAGGTATGTCTCATCTCTTTCCCACAGGAGGTCTATACTAGCTAGTACCAGAATACATTTATGGACACTGGTTTAAAGAGGCAGAAAGCACCCCTGCACTCCCAGGCTACAACTCATTCCATACCTTTCGGCCCAGGAATACGTCTGGAAGCTCCAAAGGAGGTGGTGTCTCCATATTCTTAAAGGATACGCACACCTCTACACTGGTAGCCCAGCACAATGCATCCAAGATACTTCAGGTACAACTAACACTGGGTAAGACAGCGATACAAGTCATAGCCTGCTACACAACCCCAAGCATGTCCCTAGACTCTCAATCCAAGTTCCTAAGCACCGTCGAATCTATCAAAGTCCATCCCAATACTCTCATACTGGGTGACTTCAACTACCCTTCCATCAACTGGGAAAACTGTTCGAGTACCAATGCACAGGCCCAACGCTTTCTGGAATTTATCGATTCCAATACCCTGGACCAGCTCATTCTGACCCCCACTAGAGAAAGCAACATCCTTGACCTGGTTATCACCAACATGGGAGACCATTGTTCCACACCTATAGTCAATTCCTCCCTGGTTAAATCTGATCACCATGGAAATTTCCATCTCACCTACACCCCCCACTAAGGTGACCACCCTGAAAAACTACTCTAAAGTTGACTTTGGGCTGCTAAAAACAGAGGTGGCTAACTTCTCGGCACCCTTGCCAATGGAAAATAGCTGCATGACTGCCAAATCATACACCAATGCACTGTACGAACATGTACACAAATGCATGGACCTTGCCATACCAAATAGAACTAAGACTCTATCCTCCAAAAAAGGAAGCCAATCTGGTGGTCCCCAGCCATCATTAAACCCTACAACAGAAGGAAGAAACTGTTGCAGAAAAAAATGAAGTCACAAGACTGGAAAATCTCCCTTATCAGTCTCAGCAAAAAGCTGAGATCCATTATCAAATCCTCTAAAGCCAGCTACGAAGGCAGAATTGCGGCTGACACCCAAAAACAACCACTAAGCCTTCTATAGCTATATCAAAAACCTCAAAGGCAATACCCAGATTTGCTCTAAGTTATGGCACAATTGCACCTCCTATACTGAGCCAACAGATATAGCCAACAGATTCAGTGCCAACTTTACCCCTTCCCCCCAAGGGCCCTATCACAACACCAGAAGAAAGCCTGCTATCCACCTTCTCTGTGGCACAGGTAAAAGCTGCATTGTTCAAAGCCAAGAATACAGCATCCATGGGACTTGATAATTTCACTGGCTGCATCCTACATGAGCTACAAAACGAACTGGCACCACATCTGTGTGCCCCGTTCAATCACAGCCTTAACTCAGGCTATGTCCCTAATGAATGGTGCACTGCTACAGTCATCCCACTCCATAAAGGGGGTGCAACTACAGACCCTGGGAACTATCACCCCATTAGCCTGCGTCTGTCATGCAAAGCTATGAAGTGCATCATCATGGAACTGCTTAACAAAGATATAGGCAATCTCCAAACTCTTGACCCCCACACAGTTTGGCTTTGTCAAGGGAAGAACCTGCCTGCTGAACCTGGTTGACTTCTTCAAGGCAGTCAGCAAGGCTGTGGATGAAGGTAAGGCAGAGCATACAGCCTACCTCGACCTAGCCAAGGCCTTTCATACCATTGCCCACTCAGGTATCATTGATAAACTCACCAAACTAGGCATCAATCCTTACATCATTAGGTGAGTTGCAAATTGGCTCACAGACAGGACCCACAGAGTGAAAGTTGCAGATTCCAACTCAGACTGTAGAACAGTCACAAGTGGGGTCCCACAGGGCTCTGTTTTGGGCCCGCTCCTGTTTGGCACCTACTTCTCAGAAGTGCAGGCCAACACAGAAGTACTTTGGCTGACCAAGTTTGCTGATGATTGCAAGCTAGGAGTCATTATCAACTCCCCAAGTGATGCAGACATCCTGCAAAAGAGCCTCTCTGAGACCAATGACTGGTGTCAGAACAATGGCCTGAAGCTTAATGTCAAAAATGCATTATCATCCCTTTTGGAAAAAACTAATTTCCCATGAATTACCACAGTGATAGAAGCCCACTGAACACTGAAGGGGCCATAAGAGATCTGGGCACCCAGGTTGACAGCCACCTCACCTTCAACCACCACAATGCCACTGTGATCAGAAAGTCCTTCTATGTAGCACATCTTATAACCAAAGGTTTTGCATCCAGGTAGAAAGAGGTCATCATTCCTCTCGACTCATCCCTCATTAGACCAATCATCAAATATAATGCCCCTTTTGGCATGTACCTGACCAGACACCTACAACAGTTGGAGAGGCCACAAAAGTACCTCACAAAAAGGATCCTAGGTCTTAAACGCATGTCCTACATGGACAGACTCAAGAAATTTCAGCTGTTCTCAGTCTCTTATCGTCTGCTTAGAGATGATCTCTGCTTGACTTACAAAGCCATGTCCAACCAGCCCTACTTGAAATGCTACACCTAAAGAAATCTCAATCCCCCCATGCCACAGGCTCCAGAGATCACAACCTCATTAACACAATTAACAGAACATGCTTGCGGGACAGGTTCATCTCCCAAAGACTGCCCATAGTCTGGAATATACCTCCCATTCAAGTCAACCAGAGCGCCTTGCTGGCCCTCTTCAATAGAACACTTGAGTGGATGGGTAACAGAACGTTCACTCCAGGGATCATTCCAGTTGCCCTATTGGATAGGGGCACTGTGAACTAACATCAGGTGGCATGGTGCCTGGGCAATTTATTTGGGCTAGGCTTGTAAGGGCTCCAGGGCCATTAGCCTAGTACACACCTATGAACCTGTAATACCATGTGATTATGTGAGGTATTGCCAGCTATGCCAGAAGAAGAAGGCCATGGATGTGTACCATATGCCAGCACAGCTACCTGGAATTTTGTAAAGATTTATATGTCACTTGTATATCAAACTGATTTGTACAGATGTTTGTGTTGAAAAAATATTTGTAAAGTGAAAAATGTACCAACAATATGCCCTACTGGACAGAAAAATAAATACACTTGTATGTCAGACTGCATTACAACTACTGAAATTAATATTGTAACAGAGGATACTGGAGGAGAAGAGGTTAAGCTCAGCTCCAGCTAACTTTGAGAAATAGTATGAAATTAAATTACTTATTTTAGGCCATAAAGACTGTATCTTGCAGTTCTGATTGCTGCCAGAGACAAAATGTCTGTGCCAAAGAATTGTTTATTAGTTATTGTAAGAAGGATGGAAGTGTTTTATTGTTTTATGACTTTCAGAAGATGCAACGGATCTTAGCAAATGTACTAAATCCTGGCAGCTTCCAGCCAACGGGGAAGCATGGGAACCAGAAGTTAGATGACCAGATGTGTGTGAGATATTCTGTAATCCATTACAAAAATGATATTTTAATACTCTATGAGAGTGAAGTCTCAGAGCAGGGTGTTTTTGGAATCTGACGCAGAACGACTCACATACTTCATCTTGCCTTGTTCCTGTAAGTGACCAGGGAATAGTAATTCTTTATATCAGTCATGAAAATATAGTGAGATTATTTAAGTACTGTTTTTCTCTATCTTAGTGAATCTCTTCATCTGTGTTATTTTAGTATTACCCGTGACTGAAATTCTGGTGTTTATTATAAATAGAGATTTAGTATGTTCATGTTCTTTTATTATTTATTATTAAATATATTTAAACTTTACACTGTGGCTGGTCCTTTAGAGAATATTTTAACTCATTTCTATTTGGTGACTCTGTGGCCACCCCTGAAAGCCTTACTGCATTGATCAAACACTATCATTTGTATTAATATTAATTTCACTCAGTATAATTGGGTACCCTTGTAACAGCCTTAGAGTAGCTAGCTTTGGAGTGTCTGGGAGCAGGGTAACTACCTTACAGTCTGGGCAGAAGGGAGCATAACTAGTAAATCTGTGCCAGCCTTTCCCAGGGGTGTGTGTGTATATATGTTTGTGTGTGTAAATCAAATCTCAAAGTGTGTATGTGTGTCAGCTGCTTGGAGCAGGGACATGGAGCATTGTTTCACAGAGAGAGTGTTGGAGGGATGTGGGAGGGTGGCTTAATGGCTAAGGTGTTTGCCTTACAAACACAAGGTGCAGGGTTCGAGTCTCACAAGAGATAATTGGCTAGGCTTAAAATGGCTCACAAGGGCAGTTAGCTTAGTACTAAACTATGAACCTATGAGGACTTGGCTTGGACAATTGGCTGAGGACTCAACTCTATAGCTGTACCAGTGAGGAGTCTTAGTCGGACCTGGATGGAGACAGAGAAAGAAACCCAGACCCTCGGCTGAGTGTGCTCCATGTGTGATTTTTAAGGGAAATTGAGCTTGATACAGAGCACTGCATCTTTAAATATTCTATGTATCTATTTTTGTTCCAAGTGAACATCTCTCTCCAGCAGCAATGGTGAGGATTCAGGCTTCTTGATTACTGGCCGAGAGAGAGGATGTCACATACCCATCTAGTCATATACAATATATTTAAAGCAAGCTAACACACAGGGGAAGTTTATTTCAGTAATTAGGGAGGTGCTTGGTTCTAACCATGCCCATCCACCATGATTTATGTATCTGTTGCTGAAGTTTTAGGTCCACATTTCTAGTACAGGTGGAGATATTGAACTTTAAGTGTTACAGGAGGTCTAAGATAACTGTCTCACTATATGCCATTAGAAACCCAGAGAGCTCCCCTCAAAAGTCTATAAGACACTGAATAAAGGGATACAGCTTCCAGCCTCCACTAGTTCAAGGATGTTAGGCATGTGACATTTTTGGTTCGTAACTTTAACGGTCTTCCTAATTTTTCATTATGAAAGGCTTGGTTGTCAAAAGGTGACTTAACAACTACTAGTTTGCAGTTGTCTGCAAACTGTTTAGCCAGAGGTCTTGGCTATCTGCTTGGAGATCTGACAATTGTTGAAAGCAGGTTATATAGCTCTGAAGGGCCTCCTTGTCACTTTCATACTTTTTGATGAGGCACCTGCAACTAGTGCTGTGTGGGCTCTGTCTTTCAGCCATTTTGCTATCTTATCATACATGTGTTGGCTTCTAAAGCATTTAACTTCTGCATGCACACATATACATTATATATAGATTATATATAGATATATATTTTAAGTTGTAACTGAATTCCAAAAGTTATTTATCCACTGTGCATAAATTGCTTGCAAAACCTAATAGCCTGTCTCAAAGTCTTTGCTATATTCATGTGTTTTTCGGCAGTCTTAGTTTGGTCAACATATATCAAATTACATTTTTTTTTCATTCCTACATTGCAGGCTAGAAGTGCCAAAAATTACAGAGTTAATTTCACGATCTGGAAAGAGAAAATTGTTACTATATTTAGTGTTTACTTTACATGAAATGAGATGGTAAAACTGACATTCCTATTTTGTTTTCCATTTTGTTTGGGTCACAAGATATTTAAACTGTAACCTGTAGCAATCCAGAAAAGGAATGAGGTTTCTGATAGATATCTGGACAGTTTCCAGGAACAAATTAAATAAACAGTCACAATGCTGACCAGTAGAAAGACTACCCCACCTCGACAGAAACTGAGCAGGGATGATGACAGTGAAGCTTATCTTATTGTATTTGACAGATAAACCACCCAAGAAAATAGGGATCAGTATGACTGGACCAACATTTTACCATCATATCTTATAGGAGAAGAAACCAAGGCCTGTACAGATAAGGAGGGTACTTACTATTACAGACTATTAAAATCTAAAAAGAATTATCTAAGGTTAAGGGTCTTCTGAAATACAAGCCTTGAAATTTCGTAACTATACAGGTCATCCAAACAAAATAGTAAGAGCTTAAATGTCTGCTTTACAATAATACTTTTTGAAAACCCCAGGTTTGAACTGCAATACATAAACTCTATAAAAAAAGAAAAAAATTGCTGTCCAGGACCAAGGTGCCTAATTGGAAGCAATCTCTCCTTAGCCTGAACAAGCAAATAAGAGCACTAGTGAAATCCTCCAGAGCAAACTTCGAGTACAAACTGACCACGTCAACTAAGACAATCATAAGGCCTTCTTCACATATGTCCGCAGTCTCAATGTAAGCACCCAGATCAGCTCAAAACTGGTGGTCAAGGACACCACATACACAAACGTTGTAGATATAGCCAACCTGCTGGCATACAGGTTCAATGAAAACTTTATCCATCTGCCCCCCTATCAGTAAAACAGGACATCCCCAGTACTTGCCCCCCTAAACTTATCTCTAGGGAGCAAATCATCACTGCTCTGTCAAACGCAAAAAAATACAGCCTCTATGGGACCCAATAACATCCCAGGCTGCATCGTACATGAACTCAGGCAGGAACTTGCAGCACCATTAGGCATCCTACTCAACCAAAGCCTGAGTATTGGCTTTATCCTAGCCGAGTGGATGATGGCCACTGTCATCACTTTGCACAAAGATGGAGTGTCCACCGATCCAGGAAATTACAGACCCATCAGCCTAACTAGCCTGATCTGCAAGGCCATGGAGTGGATTATCATGGACCTCATTAACATCTGGCAACATCCAGACAATCGATCCCACACAGCTTGGTTTCGTCAAGGTGAGGTCATGCCTGTTAAATTTGGTCATCCTCTCTGAGACAGTCACCAAGGCAATGGACGAGGGGAAGATGGTGCACACCACCTATTTTGACCTGGCCAAAGCCTTTGATACTATTCCACACTCAGGTACAATAGATAAACTTTCTCAACTAGGCATCAATCCATATGTTACCAGATGGGTAGAACTGGCTCACTGACAGAACCCATCTAGTCAAAATAGGGGAAGCCACTTCAAGCAGTACACCCATAATAATCGGTGTACCCCAGGGATCAGTCTTGGAGCCTCTGCTGTTTGGAATATACTTTTCTGAGCTGCAGGCCAAAACCAGTGGGATATGGCTGACCAAGTTTTCAGATGACTGCAAACTGGGTGCTGTCATCAATTCCTCTAGTGATGTGGACATCCTTCAAGAGCATTTCACCCAAACAAATGACAGGTGCCATAAACATGGCCTTAAACTGAATGCCAAAAAATGCATTATCATCCCCTTTGGGGAGAGTGATGTCCCCACAAATTATCACTATGACAATAAGGTCCTAAGCACGCAATCAGTCGTAAGGGACTTGGGCACCCAGGCTGATAGCAAACTGACTTGTGACCACCATATTTCCTCCATTGTACGGAAAGCCTTCTACATGGCCCACCTAATTAGTGAGGTTATCTCATCCAGGGACAAGGTAGTCATAACATCCCTGTATTCTTCCTTTGTAAAACCCATTATTGAATATAAAGCCCCTTTCATCATGTACTTCACAAAAACATGCAGCAGGTGTAGACAAAACAGAGGTTCCTCACTAGGAAAATCCAGGGCCTCAAACACCTACCTACACAGATAGGCTAAAGGCCCTGTCCCTCTTTTCATTCTCCTACAGACTCCTTAGTGGTGACCTCTGTCTGGCATACAAAGCAATCTCAGACCCCGCCCTGATGGGACTGCTGTATATCCGCAAGTCAAGCTCCACTCGAGTAACCTGCATGCGCAACCTCAACCTGGTCTGTGATATCAATAGGACTTGTTGGCAAGACCGATTTGTGTCTCAAAGACTCCCTCTTTTGTGGAAATACACTCCCTTCTCCACATCAAGCAGAGTACCTCACTAGCCATTTTTAAGCACAACCTGGATAACTGGATGGGGAACAGAAAATACACCCTTGGGATTCCGCCTGTGTCCCTGCTGAACAGTGGCATAGGGTGCTGACTAGTTGGAACATGGACTAAATTCTTGGCTAGGCTTTTAAGGGCCTCAGAGCCAATAGCGTAGTAACTTGCCTATGATCCTAAGGGGTATGGTTAGATTTCTCTCATTCCTTGTGTCAAAAAGAAGAGACAGAATTCTGTACCCAAGAAGGTCATTTTCATTACATTTTACTCTTTGGACTTCACAAAGCTCTAGCAACTTTTCAAAGACTCCTAAATAAAAATCTGAAACCACACTCTAGGCAAACACACAGTTGCATAATCTGATAATGTCAGAGTCTCACTTAGGATTAGCATGAGCTATACCAAAATGTAAATCCTGTGTGCTGGCAGTTGGACAGACAACAATAAACTACAAATTAAGAAAAAAAAACTACAATTTATTAAGCACATTTGTTCACAAAAGTAGGAACTTCATCAGAATGACAGTTAAAACTCACTGAGTATTTAAATTAACCAAAACAATTAATTAAAACCAACCAATAAAATCTGCTTACATAATTCAAATAGTTAAAAAAAAAATTGTGGGTCCAGAATTGTTTAAAGACAACTATCCATCAAAAATAGCCTAAAAAAGGCTATGTTAGGCATCCAATCTTTTTAACTTTAAAATGGGGGCTACAGAACATGCTTCATTTCAATCAGGGGGACTTGTGGCATTCAAACATAATTGCCACTTTAATTAATTTTTTTATCAAGATGTTCATTCACTGTATTACCCCTTGTATCAAAAGCAACCTGCTGCACAACAGTAAATTTGAAGCCATGGGTAGGATGCTATGCTATATGCTGATAAATGACATTTGTTGTCTTACAATTTTTAATATCTAATAAATGTTTATATACCCTTTCTGAAATTTTCTGGAGGTTTTGCCCATGTAGAATGCTGGGCATAATTCAGAGCAAGCAATATATACAACATTTTTTGAATCACATGTGAAATGCCCTTAAAAGCTATATACTGCCCCTCCAGTATGTCTATGTTGAGCAACCAATATACTAACACATTGTGAATATCAGACATATTTTTGCGTGCCTTTTTTCCTATTTAAAGAGGTCCCAGACCATTCCAATAATTGTTTAATTGACATGTTCTTATTATATAAAATATGGTAGCTATCTCCTATTTTGTTATACATGTCTGGGTCAAAAGAAAATATAACCCAGTTCTTTTTGAGACATTCAATTATGGCCTGTCTAAATTCTAAGTGGTGAGGAATGACTTATATTCCTTTTTATCTTCAAGTATATGGGTTTGGGTACTAATGACCACCTCCCCAATATTAACTACATCTATGTGTAATGGGGAACTGTGTCCACAAAGAGTGAGTTTATAAAAACCTGACTCTCTCTTAATTATAACCTCTTGCTTGATTGCATCTAAAAATGTGGTAGGATAATCTCTCCTCTTGACTTTAACAATATCAGAAATGTCATCAGACTCCATTCTCATCCGTTTGAATTTCTCAAGGGTAGATCTTGTATGGTGAACCTCTTTGAGAGGATTACTCCGGCCATAGACTGCGACCAAGCTGTTCACACAATATGCCCTGACTTTAAAAAGAATTTGATACCATACAAAATGCTAATATAATAACTTTCATAGATTAGTACTTTCATAGATTAGTACTAGGCTAACTGCCCTTATGGGCCATTTTAAGCCTATCCAATTACCCTATGTGAGAATCAAACCCTGCACCTTGCGTCTCCAAGGTAAACACCTTAACCATTATGCCATCCTCCCATATAAGAGTCAATTAGAAGCTGAAGTAGCTTCTAATTGACTCTTATATGGTTAGCTGTATAGCAAACTGGCATAAGGACAGGACTTGGATAGTAAGAGTAGGGTGTGAGTCTTCCGAGATCATGAAGATGACCAGTTGAGTTCCACAGGGATCTGTGTTGGGACCTCTGTTATTCATTATCTACTTCTCTGATCTCAACATATATCAAATGAGAATCTCTGGTTAAAAAAAGTTAAAGGATGAATGTAAACTGGGAATCATTGCCAACCCCCCCATCTGACATACAGGCCATCAGGAGCTTATACGTATCTAAGGCTTTTGCACAAACAAATGGGCTCTGACCCAACATAAAATGCTAGAAGCATTTAGTAAGCAACCCCTAGCTCCAGCTCACAGTATAAATAAAAACAAAACAAATGAACCAGCAGTCCAACTGTCTCAATAAAAGGTCTATTAGAAGGCAAAGCTTTCAAGTTATCAAAACTCTTCCCCAATGTAATTTCAAACAAACTGCAAAATCAATTTAAATAGTCAAACAATTAAGCGACAGCTTATCAAAACAAAGTAACAGATAACATGACCTAAAACATCAATAACAATTTTAAGAAACATACATATCTGCTTGGACACACTATAAATAACACATCACTTCAAATTGAAAAGGTAACAAGAAATCTGGGTACTTGGGTAAACAGTTGCCCCATATATGACCATTAATGTTTAAGAAATCCTTTTACCTTGCACAGATCATGGTAAAAGGTATTTCCTGTAGATCAAAAGATGCCCTCAACTCCCTCTGCTCTGTACTGATAAGCCATTCACTGAATACCCCCTCTAGGATGTACCTTGTTAAGCATATCAAGCAATTAGAAAGACGCTAGCGGTTTTTACTCAAAAAGGTCTTAAAAGATTGGAGCTACTGATAGGGACTGGTGGTTTTACTGCTATAGGCAGTAAGTTATCAACTCTTTGTGGTAATCTTGCTTTTAGGGTGATAAAGGAACCAGTGATTCAAGAACTCTTACATTTAGAAAAATCAGTGTGTCCTACTAACACTGGAATCAGAGATCTAAATCTATCCAACAAATAAATAATGCCTAACTATTCTTTGGAACAAAACTGGTATCCAAGTTAAGTAGGATGACGCACTGCCTACCTTTAAAAAGGAAATGGGCAAGTGGATGGGTTTTCATAAGCTCTCCTCTGGTTTGACTAGACTGGCACTCCTTGAAAAAGCAGTGAAGGCCTAAGTGTGGATACTGGCAAGGTGGTAATGGCCTTTCACCCTAGTTGCCATGTATCTCCCTGTGATACTATAATCCTATCAAATGCTAAAAATAAATATTTGTAACAAAAATATTACATGGGATTATTGTTTCTGAGCTAATTAAATTTATCAGAAGAGTGTGATAATAGAGAAACATATCTTAAAACTAATTAGTCTCCTGTTTTGCTTATGGAAAAGAACATATTTTGGACTGCAGAAGAAACATTAAACAGTTACTATTCATTCTCCATACTCTGTCAGTAAATCAAAAGTCTGCGAATGATAAAGTGTTATTTTCAAAAGTTTTAAAAGGTACACTGTGTATATTCTTAAAGCTCTTAGGACTTTACAGATCCCCTTCATATCGGATACATTTCCCTTGGTTCAAGATGATTGGTGCTCAGTTAGGTATGATGCTACCATAACAGTCACTCAACTCTTTCTCATCTTGTAAGGTAAACTGTAGCCTTTTTGACAATCATGCTACAAGGATAGTACTTTTTAGCCTCTTACGCAACTTGGCCATCAAGCAAGTTGAAATACAATGATGTTATAAGTAGAACATAAAATAGACCTGTCAAACTTAGCAGCTGAAGAGTTGTACTGGATGACTAAGCATAAAAAGCAAAGATACGCAGCCATTTGTAAGGGATTATACATATAATAAAATAGTAAGAAAAATAAAAATAATTAAAAACTATAGTCTACAAAATAAATATAAGTCAGAGAACTTATCAGACATCATCACTGAAATCGACCATATGCCCATCAGACTGCATTTTTAACTCTTCAACAGTAAGGAATGAGAGGAAGGCTGCTTTTTTCTATAAACTTTTCATTTTGCCATTCTAGTTGTAAATATGGATGTTTTGTTTGTTTCTCCAGCTCTTAAGTCCACACATGCATTCTTCCTTCACTTACTAAATACGAATACACATTCTTGTGAACTTGTGGGTCTATATTATAACAACAAATGATCAAATGATCGAACATTGTTATATCGAACTCAAAAGTTCAAATTCACAACACATCGAACTACCATAACAGTTGTTCTCAAAAAAAAAAAAAAAAAAAAAAACACATTCAAACATTACATAAAGTGGGGGGCTTTGCCCCCCCACCCCCACTTATACTTAACTATACCAACTCCAAGATCGCACTACAGTGCCGAAAACGACAAAGTGACAGAAGCAGCCAAGCGACTTCTTTCCCAGGGAAATAATTTGCTTATATGCCGCTTAGTCATTTTGCGTTTTCGACATCTGAAGTTCAACCAAGATGCATTTGACAAAATGCGTCTTCAGTCTTCTGATAGGAATCCGATATATTGTAGCCTGTGCACTATTATACAAATTGTAATTAATGTACTTGGTCCCTACAAACAGTTTAGCCCAAGCTCTTCTCCAAACATTCAAATTAAATTAAGCTACCTAAGTCATATTCATTCTACCTGAGCACTTCATGTAGCAAGTGAAATACTAGACATTATGGAAAGTCAATTGACATTTTTCCCTTCTATTGCCACCCACTTGATATTGTCAGGTAGCACAGCATCTGCCACATGGTCGTTAATAATGAAGTCTTACTTTACAGAAATAACTCTTTGAGTTGCAAATTTTTAACTAATTTGGATGCATCCTTCTCATTTAACACTATGCTCAGCGAGATGCATACAGTATATACTTCACATTAAAATGTAATTCTATAGGGCTTCTACAAACTCACTACTGAAGCATACTAGAACTACTAAGAATAGGTCTCAGCAGAAATTCTCCAATTCAGACTCTCCTTACATAACTACAACAGCAAGTCACCAAGAGTTAGATTTATCCCAGTTTTGTAATGATAAAAACTAAACTAAAATTACAGTACAGTTGTGAAAATCCTACTTACCTGTACCAGTAGATGTTCAAATGACCTCAGTGGCAATTTGGGTTACCTTGCCAAGTTAACTTGGTAGTGGCCAGGTTTCAGAAGCTGAGACTATCCTCTCTCCCTCTTCCTGTGACAGCTGATTGGCTAAGCATATCCTGAGAGGGAAGCCTTCAGCTGTAACTGGGAGCAAGTATTCAAGCTTTTTTGCTTCTACAAAGAAGAGGAGAAAATTACCTGAAGCCAGAGTCCTTTAGCAAGAATAAATATGCAGGCAATCACAATACCATATCAAGACCAAATCCAAGATCAACTGATTCAAAAAGGTTGAAACCTAACACAACTATGCACAGTCTGGGGGATGGTGGGTGAGTCCTGCCACTGAGGTAGTGAGGAATTCAAACATCTACTGTTACAGGTAAGAAGAACTTATGCAAGTGTACTATAGTCATCATTTCCACTGCCACAGTTTCATTTTGGATAGATACCCAAAGCTTACCCTACCTGGGAGGTAGAATGAAAAGGATCATGGTACCCCTGGTGAATGGTCCTATCAAAACCTGTTCTAGACCATGAAAAGGAATCCAGTTTGTTGTGCTTTGTGAAGGTAAGAACAGAGGACCAGGATGATGGCTCTAGAATGTTTTCAGAGCCCACCCCCTTTTCCAATATGCCATTGAAGGGGATAAGGCCTCATTCAAGTGAGCCTTAACATTGGCTGGAAGAGATTTACCATGGCGCAAGCAACAGAAAACAATAGCAGACAACTATCATGCAATAGTTTGCTTAGAGAAAGGATGACATTTCATAGCCGACAGACAGCTTTTTAGCATTCCTGAAGGGCATTGTTCTGTCAAAGTAGTATATGAAATGCCTGTTTATATCCAAAGTATGTAGAAACTTTTCTACCTTGTTTGTTGGGTCAGGACAGAACACTAGGAGACTGATGGCTTGAATCAAGGTAAATTCAGAAACAACTTAAGGCATGAAGAATGGATTAATGCTTAACACATCCCTGCCCTTGAGAAAATTCAGATAGGATTGGCCTACCACAAGAGTTTGCAGTTCAGAAACTCACCTTGCAGATGACAGAGCAACGAGTAAAATAGTCTTCCAAGTAATGAAACATAGAGAGGCAGGTTCAAAATGAGGTAAGGCCAATCTTACAAGGACAGACAGGAGATCCCAGAAAAAGGAATTTGCTTTTTTTTGGGGGGGGGGGGGGGCTCACGTGCAACACTCCTTTCATAGAAAGTTAGACCATAAAAATAGACAAAGGAGGTGGAACCATGGGCTGACAACCTGAGATAGCTGCAGGATGTGCTTTGACAGAAGCATATAACAAACCATCTCTAAGTAAGTCACAAATATTTGAAAACCAGAAAAATGAAACCCCTTTTAGGCTAGGAACCACATACAAAAGCTCTTCCACTTATAAACATAACATTTTCTAGTTGCAGGTTTTATTGCCTCCTTAAGCACCTGCTGCATATCCTCATGTAAGAACTGCCCGAACATTTTGAAAATAGAATCATCCAGGCTGTCAGTTGCAATTGCTCTAACTTGGGGTGTACCATTTGCCCATGATGTTGTGTGAGCAGCTCTGGTCTGTGAGGAAGCTTGTGGTAACTGCTCTTGGCCAATTCCATTAAAAGGAAGAACCAGCTTTGTCTGGGCCAAAAAGATGTTACCACAGGGATTTTCCTAATTCTTTCTGAATCTTTAGAAGAACCTTATGAATAGTTGGAAAGGGCTGTAAAGCACATAGGAGCATTCCCAACCAAGGGAATGATAAAGCACTTGTCTTCCAAGCATTGCTGCAAGGATGCCCAGAAAATAATTATTTTCAGTTGTCTGTTTTGAAAAGAGGTGAATAGGTCTATCTGAGGTGCTCCCCAATACAAGTTCTAGAAGACTTCTACATGAAACTCCAATAAATGAGAGTCTGTCCAAGATCTGCTTAGTCTGTCTGCCACTGTGTTTCACTCTGACAGAACATACGAAGCCTGAAGGGTCAAAGAATGCTTTAGATCCAGCTTCAAGGCCATCAGTGCCAATGACCAAAGAGTGTAAGATCTTGTACCACCCCTCCACCTTCTTGCTCAGATACCACAATATGGTAGTGTTGTATGAAAACACTAGCAGAGGACCTTGAGTCCATACGTAGTGAAGGAATTTTAAGACATGAACCACTGCCAACATCTCTTTTACAACTATGTGCTTTGATGTGTCCTGAGAACTCCACAAGCCTTCCACTTGGAATCTGGGAGACAGCTCCCAACACAAAATTAAAAGAGTCCTTCTAGGCAGATTAGACTGGGGCATGAAGAGATAAAGGGAGTCCTGGATTCAGAAACAGTTAATTCTCCTACTACTGCAGCTGCTGTTTCACAAATCTCAGTACCTTGAAATAAGGAATAAAGGTGATGGGTCCAACAACTCATCAAGCAACAATGACTTTTTTTCATGTGTAGTCTAGTCTAACTACTGGTATTATGAGGATCACTGATGCCATGAAGACTATAATTTTGAGGATCTCTCTTGCTGAGGATATATCGCGAAAACAAATTCAATAAAGGGCTCTGATAAATCATAGCTTTGTCTGCTGGCAGGAAGACTATCCTTTTTACTTTGTCTATCCAATACCCCAGGAAAAAAAAACAACCAACAAGAGGGTGTGAGAAGGACTTCTGAAGGTTCGATTTTAAGCCCAGGTGGAAAAGGATGACTGTGACCTTGTCTAAGGATTCCAAGCATCTGGATCCATAATCTGCACAAATCAGCAAGTCATCAAAATAAAGAAAATGTGGATGCCTAAGGTTCTGCAATAGGCAACTACTGGAGATAGAAAGACTTTGTAAACTCCCAAGACAGAGTGGATAGCCCAAAGGTTTATACAGAAATCTGATAACGTAAGCCAAACACAGCAAATCTCAAAGATTTCTTGAAATTTTGAGAAGTAAGTGTATGATGATGAGTCTCCATGAGATCTAAAGTCACCATTAATCAGTGGTCTGGCTGCAACACTAGGACTGACTATAAGGTAACTATTTCGAATTTTTGAACTTTTATAAAGGTGATTCGAAAGGAAAAATTTAGGATAGGTCTCCATGAGTACTACTTTTTATTTGGTTTTCAAACAATCAATCAATTACAAAACAGATAACTGTTCATATAGCTTACATGGTCCACAGCTAATCAATACATCAAAGTTATATATCAACAAGTAATATTTTTCAAGCAGGTCTTTAACTTTATACCATGATTTATATGACTGTGTAACATTAGAAGTTTTCAGCTTTATAGTATGTAATTCACTACTTCAAACATTTTTTGCCATACTAACACACACAACACTAGAAGGGTAACTTTACTTTCAAATTTTTAGTAATTAGTTTTCTGGCTATAGCAAGGATAGACCAAAGAAGAGATGCTTGCGTTTTTGGAATTATCTCAGGAATCAAAGCATTAAATAAAACTAAAGATTTAGAAATTGTATAGCTATCTGACCATTTAGCTTGAATAAAGTTATTAATTTCTTTGCAAAAAGGGGAGATGACTTTACATTCATAGCCCATATGCATCCAAATAGCTATTATTTCAGAATCACAACTCCAGCTTTTAATTCTATTAGATTTATGCACAATTGTAATTTTGTTAGGAATGACAAAAGCTCTGTGTAAAAATGTCTAAGGTAAAATTTTCCAATATAATGAAGATGTAGTTTTATCTGTAGATTTTAGTATTAATTTCTTATATTCTTCAGAAAAGCCTTTATTAGTTTTGAGGAGTAGTTCCAGCAGGAATTGTCTAAATTTGTGAAATCTAACTTAAGAATTTTATAAATTTCAGACAGACTGGATTTATTTTTCATTGCATTATTACTGATATTTATTAAGAATTCCAATAATTTGGGGAACAATTTCTTATCTAGGTTAAATATCTTGTTTACCTCTGTGTTCACAAACTCTATAAATATTTCTAAAATTAATCAGTTCTCAGAATCTTGATTGTATTTGAACCTTAAATTTTCCTAAGTATATATATATATATATATATATATATATATATATATATATATATATATCAGTACAATTTAAGAATTAATGCCAATAAATTAAATTACTTTATTTAATTGCTAGCATTTTGTTGAAGTTTTGAGTTTCTACGCAGTCATTTGTATATGCACTTGGGAACATAAAACATATTAATTATTTAACACATTGGTTAGAATATGTGACCTTTTGGAATGAGGAAATAATGTGATTTAAAATAATGTTATTTAAATACGGAAGTTGAGAAGAGGGTATAATACAAGTAAAAACGAACACCGCCGGCTCCACAATAAAGGGTATATCCTGTGGTTAAACACTGCAATAGCCAGAAAATCCAATATTACTGAATGGTGCACAAAGTACAGTCACTGGTCGATGGACCAAAATTTATTAAACATATAAGACAGAAACAGCAACCAAATCCCAGGTTGCTGTTTCTGTCTTATATGTCTAATAAATTTTGGTTCATCGACCAGTGACTGTACTTTGTGCACCATTCAGTAATATTGGATTTTCTGGCTATTGCAGTGTTTAACCACAGGATATACCCTTTATTGTGGAGCCAGCGGTGTTCGTTTTTACTTGTTTGTGCTTTTAGCGGAAGAGGGTATAATACCATTTATGCAAAAATATTTTAATAACCAGATACAACTACTTGGTACTATTTGTGTATGACTGGTTGTAATTTACTTATTATTTACTAATAATATTTCTTGATGTATTTGTTTCCATTTTGAATCATAAGATGAATTTACCCTAGTAACCCTACCCTAGTTCAATTACTCCACTCCTACATCCTTCCCACTTGCCTCCTTCCTTTCCTCCACTTTTATATGAACTGCAATTACCATCTCTACAAATTTTTTCACCTTCCTTCTTAAATCTTAGATTCTCTCTACTTTATTCTACCTAATCACCAACTTCCTGTGCTGATGAATCAACCTACCATCTTCATATCTAATATATTATATAGATTAGATATTCATATCTAATCTGTATATAGATTTTATATAGATGCATGGAATCAGGAATACCCGACAGGGCTAAATCATCCTCCGCATGGAAGAGTAATCCTGTCTGGTGGGCATCTGCAATAAATAAACTCTATAACAAAAGGAAAAAATTGCCATCCAAGACCAAGAAGGAGTAGCTGCCCAATTGGAAGCAATGTCTCCTTACACTGAACAAGCAAATAAGAGCACTACTGAAATCCTCCAAAGCAAACTTCGAGTCCAAACTGGCCACATCTACTAGAGACAATCATAAGGCCTTCTTCACATATGTCTGCAATCTCAAAAGAAGCATCTAGATCTGTTCAGAACTGGTGGTCAAGGACACCACATATACAAATGCTGTAGATATAGCAAACTTGCTGGCTGACAGATTCAGTGAAAACTTCACCCCTCTGTCCCCCCATCGGTAAATCAGGACATCCCCAGTACCTGCTCCCTCCCCTTATATCTAGGGAACAGGTCATCACTGCTCTCTCAAAGGCAAAAAAATACAGCCTCCATTGGACCCAATAACATACCCGGTTGCATCCTATGTGAACCCAGGCAGGAACTTGCAGCACCATTAGGCGCCCTATTCAACCAAAGCCTGAGTACTGGCTTCATCCCAGCTGAGTGGAGGACAGCCACCATCATCCCTTTACACAAAGGAAAAGTGTCCCTCGATCTGGGAAATTATACATCCATCAGCCTTACTAGCCTGATCTGCAAGGCCATGGAATGGATTATCATGGACCTCATTAACAAGGTCTGCTAAATATGATCAACTTCTTTGAGGCAGTCACCAAAGCCATGGACTAGAGGAAGATGGCACAGACCACTTACCATGACCTGGCCAAAGCCTTTGACACTATTCCCCACTCGGGCATAAGAGATAAATTCTCTGAACTAGGAATCAATCCATATGTTACCAGATGGGAAGCAAACTGGATCACTGATAATACCCACCTAGTCAAAATAGGGGAAGCCACCTGAAGCAGTAGACCAGTAACAAGCAACGTACCCCAGGGTTCAATCTTGGGGCCTCTATTATTTGGGATATACTTTTCTGAGGTGCAAGCCAAAACCAGTCATGGCTGACCAAGTTTGCAGATGACTGCAAGCTGGGTGCTGTTATCAATTCCGCTAATGATGTAGACATCCTCCAAGAGGATCTCACTCAGGCAAATGACTGGTGCCAGAAACATGGCCTCAAGCTGAATACCAAAAAATGCATCTTCTTCCCCTTTGGGAAGAGTGACGTCCTCACAAATTATCACATTAACAACAATGTCCTAAGCATCCAATCAGTTGTGAGGATTTGGGCACCCAGGTTGATAGCAACCTGAATTTTGGCCACCATGTTCCTTCCTGTGTAAGGAAAGCCTTCTACACAGCCCACTTCATAAGTAAGGGTATCTCATCCAGGGACAAGCAGGTCATAACAACCCTGTATTCTTCCCTTATAAGGCCCATTATTGAGTTCAATGACCCTTTAAGCATGTACCTCACAAAGCACATACAGCAGCTGGAGAGACAACAGAGGTTCCTCACCAGGAAAATCCAGGGCCTCAAACATTTACCATACACAGATAGGCTAAAAGCCCTATCCCTCTACTCAGTTTCACACAGACTCCTCAGAGGTGATCTCTGTCAGGCATACAAGGCAATCACGGACCCCACCTTGATGGGACTGCTGCATATTCGCAAGTAAATCTCCACTCAAGTAACTCACACACGTGGCTTCAACCTGGTCTGTGACATCAACTGGACTTGTTGGCGGGACGGATTTGTGTCCCAGAAACTCCCTCATCTATGGAATAGACTCCCTCTCCACATCAAGCAGAGTACCTCTTTACTCCTTTTTAAGTGCAACCTGTTTAACTGGGTGGGAAACAAACTATACCCCTGGGATTCCACCCATGACCCTGCTAGACAGGGGCATTGGGTGGTGACTTGTCTAAACATGGGCTAAACTCTTGGCTAGGCTTATAAAGACCTCAGGGCCAATAGCCTAGTAACCTCCTATGATATCTTAATTCTTCCATTCCTTTACCTCACCGAATTCCAGTTTTAAGTATGTTTCTGTACAACTTCTGCTAATAAGCAAGGACCTCTGCATTCTGTCAAATAACCTGACCAATTATAGTCTCTTTTTATTGCCAACACACCTATGTAACTTTATCACAGTACAACTGTGCCTCCTATAAATATCTTATCTGCTATATTTTGTTAAACTTCCTATATAAAATGTGAGATTGCTAATCTTCTCTGTAAAAATGTTAAGTTTGTTAGATATGTTTATACATGTGTGTTTACCTTCCCATGTAAAAATTTATATATTTTTTGGGGGGAGTATCTGAAGTTGACTTTTCTTCTGCTGTTAATTATGTAAAATCTCTATATATTTATTTTCCTTTTCTTTGTACTAGAGTTTTCTCCCCAGGCCTCCAATGAAAATGGGTTTTCTACCCAGATGGACTTTCCCAGTAACCAAATGTCAAATAAATAAAAGTTATCCACAACTCTATAACTTTTGCAATTGTTGAAGTAGCATACAAATGAACATCACAAAATCCTATTCAACCATTATCCCAACCTTTTCTGTATCAATGAAAGGAAACTCTTGGTTTGTAAGGATGACAAAAAAAAAAAGTAATTCATCATCTTCATTTTTTTTTTTGGAGACAGTACTAAAGACTGTAAGATTTGGTTGTATCATTTCTTTACTATTAAACATACTAGTTATACCAAGGTATTTTATTTGATTGTTATTCCAATTGAAGTTAGAATATTTTTGGTATGAATTTTTTATTAATTAATAATGTACTTGTTTTATTATGATTAAATCTTAAGTCTGAGATTTCTTCAAAATGAATCACAGAATTAATTATATGTTCTAATGAATTTTCTATATTTCTATTAGTAAAATATTGTTGGCAAAGAGTTGAATCTTTAGATCAAAATCTTTTATTTAGATACTATTAATGTTCTTATTAGATCTGATGACTATTAGCAAAGGGTTCTATAGCTAATGCTAAAAGTAGAAGTGATAATTGACATCCTTGTTGTATGCCTTTTTGAAATTTAAAGGAATTAGAAAAAATAACGTATTTTAAAGATAAGCGCAGGGGTTCTTGAATAATTTAGAAATGAATGCAATTAGCGCAGGTGAGAAATTATATCCTTTAAGTTTTTTAAACAGGTATGACCAATTGAGTCAAAAGCCTTATCTAAATGAGGACTAATGAAAGTTCTTTTTTATTTCTATTTGCATACCATATTAATATATGTATTCTTATTATATCATCCTGTACTTGTCTATTTAAAATAAACCCAGTTCGATCATTGTTAATTAGTTTAGGTATTAGGTAGTAGATTAGTTCTGTTAGCTAAAATAGACATGAATATCTTATAGTCCACTTTTAAAAGTGAAATGGGTTTGTATGAGGAACACTTTGTATGATCCTTATCTTGTATTAAAATAGGTGATATAAGGGAATATTTCTAAGACAGGAAGACTTTATTACTCTATAGACCTTATCTAATATTTTAACTGCATCATCCTGTAGTATTTTATATAGTTTTGGTATAAGGTCATTTAAGCCCGGCGCCTTATTTTTTTTTTTTTATTTGCTCTTTTAATTCTGTTAAAGTGAATGGTCTGTCAGTTTATTTATTTGCTCACTTGTTAATTTATTCTTTACATTTTCCCTTAAAAAATATTAAACTACATCATCATTACCTAGGTGTTATTTATATTTTCATAAAATATTGCAAACTCCTCAAGAATACCTTTAATATCTGTTCCACTTACTTTTTTATTTGTGTGTTATCATTTCTTTGATATTATTTAGTTTATTCATTTTCTTTGATCTAAGAGCAAGTTTATGCAAGCTTAAAGAGTTTGCTGAATATGTTTGAAGATTAAGTTTTCCAGGTTTATTGAAACTTTATGATTTAGAATTTCAACAGATTTTGTCTTTATAACAATAAAATCAAAATGAACACTGCAACACATTGAGCAAATGATATACTCAAAAATATACTGTAAAAAAAATCCAAAGAGTGTTACCAACACACAATCCAGACTTAGAAAATATAAAATGCAAACTCGTAGGCAAATCTGACTCTTTAATATAAAAAACTGGTTAATGCTTTCACAGTACAAAAACCCATTCAACTAATCAGCATCTTCAGGGCTTAAAATAGAGTGAAAATATCACCTACAGGATAAAAACTACAGTTAAACATTTCATCACAATCATCAACAATGACCATTATAATAAGCAGACAGCAAATACATAAATATAATTTGAGAAATATAATGCAATAAACAAAAAGTTCTACTTAATGTATGCCTCTAGATTTCAAAAAATGGCTTTAACAGAATTATATTGTTTAATCCTTTACTCATGTCCACTCGCATTCTAATAATTCACTTGGCTCAACAGTTTCAGTATAGTTCTTAATATCACCCTTGTGGTCACTCTCCTTCAGTCTATCAACCACCATAAACTTAAAAACATGATCTTTACTTATATCCCTCCAAAAAAAATCCTGTCAGCAAGTTATTATGAATAAGGAAAGTTAAACTGGTGTTCAGAATTTTTATTATATGTTGACCAAACTGAATAACTCTACCATCATCTTTCCCTGTACCTCACATTATCTCTCTGGTCTAGCATAGGGAGGAAATCAATTAGTTTTATATTTATTAACTTATAGGTCAGATAGTAAATAGAAAAAAATTAAAATCATGTGTAAAGTTGTTCATAGGATCATACGTTCTTAAATTAGTACCATGCCAACCCTCCTTGTGGGCCATTCCAAGTCCAGCAAATTAATTCATGTGAGAAACAAACCCTGCACTTTCTGCCTATAAGGTAAACACTTTAACCAGCATGCCAACCTCCTACCCTTGTACATGTTTAGATTCTTTAACTATATAAATATTTACTTATTCTCATCTCTTTATATTTCAGTTTGTATACTATGTCTTGTACTATTACTATTACTATATTCCTAGGTTTTATATTTTAGCTATAATTCTAGTATACAGTGTCATATAATAGAACACTTATATTAACAATTATATATTTGATACTCTTTAATCTAGTACTATTGTTAGAATCCAACCTATTTTTTTCTTAAATGTTATATCTAATAGTTTCTGAACAAATATCTGGAAACTATTCCCTTTTAAGATTCAAACTTTCCACAACGCACTGTTCTGAAATATTACATTTTATTATTATTAAAAACAGACAATAACAGAGAAACACAGTCCTGATTTTTTATCAGAAGTGTCATTCTATGGGCTAGTGTATAAACTATCCTTTTGGTATACTACAAGCATTCAGAACTATTTAATAACTGACAGTGGTTTAGAATGCAATTCACTGTCTTCTGAATATCTTACTTATATTAACTGACATCTTAGTATATGGTTCAAATTATTATGATTGTTTACTTTTAAACAGGAAGAAGTAACCTGGACAGTTATTAGAATTTTAGAACTTCCACAGCATCACAAAAGTGCTCATACCTCTAAACTGTTTCAAGCTGGTTTTCATGATAAGGGCTTGAAAATGAACAATCCATCATTTGCAACCCACACAAAAATGCCCACAAGTGAAGCCAAGCCACCTACACACCACACATCAATCCCTCAAACACCTCCAAATTACAAAAAAAAAAAAAAAAATCTTACAATATCCCAACCATCAAAAACCCATTACACTCAAATAAATATCATTTAATGATTCAGCAAGCACTATATGCATGAGATGTTTAAAGCAGGCTGTCATTTTTTAAAGGAGACATAGCATATATACTTGCATTAAAAGAATGACAGTTATGTGTGATCCAGGTTTAACTTGTAAAAATGTGAATGTTACTCAAATGATTTGATATAATTCCAACAGTAACTTTTATAAATGTAAAAATCTATATATTTTTTATAATATAGCATGTCTTTCTTGGGTGCTATTGCATGTCAAGTATACTATTTGTTGCACACTAGTGGACCATTTTAAAAACCCAGAATGTAACTTTAACATGCCTCTTTAGGGTCATTTGTTACATTTTGTATTATATTTAATAGCACATTACAGAACTATGCCAAGGTATCAGAAAGTATGCCACCTAACATAAGTTTCATCATAATAATGATTAACCTTTAATAAGATGAATAGTTTAACATTTTAAACTCTATGTGAAAATACATGGTTTTAATTACATACTTAAATAATCAAACTCTAACATTTTAGAAAGGGAACTAGTAACCATTTGAAGTAGGAAAAGAAAGTAATAAATAATTTACCTTGTAAAAAGTAATATGCAGCACCTGTTCAAAAGTATTCAAGCACTTATTAAAATGAATATGAATTCATAACCATGAAATACATTAATTTTCATTTGTTCTTCATTTTTTACTATTTTTGTCTTATCAACTAGCTATGCCTTGTTGCATTTCTATTCATAGATTTTGAAAGATTCCATTCCATTTCTTCTTTTTTTCTAGGATTTTATTTTTCTGAATAAAGTCCATTGCATTTCCCAAGATCTTAAAAATCTTCTTTCCTTCTGGAAGGTGAGTCCTTATTTTTACTGGAAACAAAATTTGTTCTTTAATACTGTTATTCTTCAAACACGTAGCATACATTTTTCGCTTGGATATCACTAATGTAAAATAGTCAGTGTCAAATCTTGTAGTATTTCCTTTAATTTTTAACTGGATATTTAGTCCATTCAGCTTTTAAGACTAAATCCTTATCTTGACTTGAAAAAATCTTATGATCACTGACCTTGGTGAAGATATTTTTTTAAAGATGAGTTAGAAAGTTATCTATGTGCCCTTTCAATGCCAAAGGAAAAAGCTTTAGTTGGGTTCAAAGTTTTAGGCGGCCAGGTACAAGTTGAATCTTACTGTCTCCCTCTTCTTTTACAGGAATTCCATAAATTCTGATGTTATCCCTTCTACATCTGTTCTCGAAGTCCTCTATTTTATCCCAGAATAAGTTTTGTTTCAGAAGAAATTCAGTGTTATTCTCATTTTCAAGTAATCTTCCATCAAAATCAGACATTGCCTCTTCTTATACTCGAGATTTGTGATGATTGTTGTTTAAGAGATTCATGCAGCATTTTAACATGTTTTTCATATTCCTCTTTAAAATTGTCTGTTTTGCGTTCTAATTTATATATCATTACGGATAACTCACTGATGTTACTTAGTATAGCCTGTGTGTCTTTTTTCATAGTACTGTCCTGTACACTGGGCTCAGAGTGGTTCATTCCAACACAATTAATTCTTTCTACTTTTCTTGACAGGAAAAAACAATTAAAAGTGCTTTAAACTTGTTAATTTTCTGTAGTAAATCTTTCAGCAGATGCTCCGTTATAAATCCATCAAATTTTGTAACATTATATTTGAGTAATTTAGTAAACATCATGTCAGAGATGTTAAAATGAAGCAGAGATAAAAAAAAAAAATATTTCTGTTAACTGCTCACCATCTTAGCCACATCCCAAAGAATACTACTTTTTTGGCACCAAAAAGATTCTGGAAGAAAACCTTTTGTGTATCACAGACACTGCTTCTATGACCCCCACTTTGACCATGTGATGGAACACCTGAGGAAACTGCTCTGTCTGCTCTGGAGGATGTGGGAAATTCCTCTGAAAGAGGGATAATTTTCTATACATTGCCCAGCATATCCTCTCAGAGTTCAAATTATTCTCAGAATCCATTTATCTGAGACTATTTGCAGCCTGGATTCATGGTTGAGAGACAGACAGAGACTGCCAAGGGGAAGGTGGAAGAGAAGGAAAGGTGGAGGAGTAAGGTTGCTCTCTGACTTGTTATAGTTATTCCTTTGCAGGGGAATTAATTCATTTTCAGGAAGAAACCCCTCTTACTTGGTTTTGCAAATTATCCTCCTGTCATTTCCATTTTAATTCTTTGAAAGAAGACACCTGGTTTGGAGAGAACTTGGGTACATGAAACATCCAAGATACCCCAAAGCATTAATTTGCAACTACCATCCCACTGTTTAAAAATCTTTGCAGCAGAACATAAAGGTGTATTCAAAAGTCTGCATTTTAAATCATCAGAAAAGTCCTGATTACATAACCCAGCATACCATCTTACAACAATAGAAGAATAAACATTTCTCCAGACTGTATCTGCACAGTCGAGTACATGTCTCGAAGCATGTTATCGAAACTGTAGTCAAATAATTAACAATTTCATTCACATAAGTCTACTGCTCTGTAGGTAAGGATGCAACAAAATCATCAAACTATAAATATAATGCTAAATATTTTCCAGGTTGGTAAGAGATGGGGGATAGCCACAGAACTGGACATATCATCCTCCATAAGGTTACATACACTGCCCATCTCTGGTATAGTTCCCAACTACTCCCAAGCAAAAATATCACTAAATCTAGCAATCATCTGAGGAAAAGTGAACACTTCTCTGGACGCAAGCTCAGTTTCACCTTCTGAAGAATCAGAGTAACTGGACAGGATGTCAACTATAAAATGACCACCTTCCTCAACAGACTCCTCATCACTCTCTGCAACAACATAAAGTACTGTAGCCAAACTAGCACTAGAGCCAGAGATGGGAACATAACCACCAGAATTGTCTGTCTACTGAACACTCTTAGCCAAGGAAATCACATTAGCCTTAAAAACAGCTATAATGTGATTATCAGCTCTGTGATGGTCCCTAAATTGTGCTAGTAATCAAGAAGCCTCAATCTTCACCACTGAGGGACTGCCACTAGGAGCAAAAATTATTACACACAGTATTTTCACATGCAGTTTTCTGCACCAAGCACACTTTTCCTTAAGAGCACACAGGGTGCACCCTCCAGACATGTGGTTGGATTATCTATCTCTCTCCAGGCCTCAAACAAGACTCCACATTGACTACTTTGGAGCTCTATTGCCCTGATCCAAGCAGCTGACACAAATACTTGGATATTTTATTTTCACATGCACACACACATAGGAAAGGCTGGCACAGATTTATCAGCTGTGCCCCCTCTGCCCAGAATATAAGGTAATTACACTGCCACCAGTTAAGACTCTTAAAAGGGTACCCAATTATACAGAATACAATTAATACTAGTACAAATGGTAGGGTTTAACCAATGCAGCAAGGCTTTCAGGGTCATCCACAGTGTCGCTAATATAAGCATACGTACTCTCAAGCTGTTAAAAGTATTCTCTAAAACACCAGTCACAATGAAAGATGTAGAAATATTTATTAATAAATAAAACAGAAAACATGAGAATACTGAATATCTAGTTACAATAAACACCAGAGTTTCAAATCACAGAAGTTATAAAAAATAACACAGCTGGATAGATTCATACAGATGCAGAAAATCAATACTTAACTAATCTCACTATATTTTCCTAACTGACTAAAGAATTACTGTTTATTTATTTATTTCCAGTTTTTTACCGGGGAGGTCCACTGGGCTCAAGAGTCCATTTTCAGTGGTGGCCCGGGGAGAAAAGCTCCTCAAAACACAAGTTACATAGCATATAGAAATACAAACATTAAAAGTTACCTAAAGATATTGACAACTATAGCAAAAATTTCCATTTCATTACAGTATGGGGAAATGGGGATCCCTGAAGCAAGTTACATTACAAGACAAAAAGCAATAATTACAAAGTTACATAGCATAATGAAGAGAAACATGAGTAATTGCAGTCATTATGGAGTTTTACAGTAGAGCAGCAGGTAGAGTTGTTGAATGAGATGGTGTTGATTACTTATTTGCTAAGATATTAAAGACAGAGTTTGTAGGAGAGGATGAGAGGCATAGAATATGAGGTGGGAGGGGGGATAGGTTACTGCTAAATAGTGAAGGACTATAAGAAAGGTTAGAAAGGGAAAGGAAAGGATTAGCCTGGAGAGTAGGAAGAGGGGAGGCTAGGAGGTAAGGGGTGAAGAGTGCAGTTACATTTTCTATGAAGAAGTAGGTAAGAGTGAAGAAGTCTTTTGAAGTTGCTTAGGTTTTCACAGGCTCTCAAGGTAGAGGGCAGGGTGTTCCATTTTTTGGCTAGAGTGAAGGAGAGTAAGAGCTGACCAGCAGGACGTTTAGGTTTGAAGATGGAAATAAGGTTTTGGTGAGTGGATCTAAGGGGTCTGAGAGGGCTATATGGTAGGAGGATATTGGATAGAGCTGGGCAGTTGGTGGGTTGAAATAGTAGTTTGTGGGCTGTGACAATATAGATGTAGTCTAGCTGATTGGGGAGTTCAAGCCAGTTTAAAGTTTGTAGGGAGGAGCAGCGATGAGAGATGGCATTTGCATTTGTGGCAAATCTGGAGATTTTATTGTAGCATACTTCTAGTTTGGAGATGACGGTGGTAGATAGATTAGTAAGGAGTGGAGCGCCATATAGAAGAGATGGGAGAAGGTATGCTGTGGCCAGGGTATGTCTAGTAGAGGGGAGAGGAATTGATTATTCCTGTACAGTAGGCCGAGTTTAGTGTGTGTTGTTGATGTTAAGTTGGATATGAGTATTACATTTTAAGTGTTCGTCGATGGTGACCCCCAAGATTTTGGCAGAGGGTACAATGTCAATGATAGAGATGTTGAGGCTGGTAATTTGAAATGAGTTTTATCTAACGGAGTGCATTTGGAGGGAGTGAATAGGAGGATTTTAGTTTTGTTTGCGTTAAGTGAGAGGTGGTTCTGGTGCATCCATTTTTCAGTGGTTGAGAAGGCAGTTTGAGTTAGAGACTTGAGTTCAGTTTGGGTGGAGGCGTAGCAGATCAGAGTGGAATCGTCTGCGTATTGCACAATTTTGGTGTTAGGAATGGCTTTGTGGAAGTCATTTATGAAGATGTTAAATAGAAGAGGGTCTAGAATGGAACCCTGGGGAACTCCATTGGGGGTTGGAAGGAAGGGGGAGCAAGACTGTCCCCATTTCACTGCTTGTGACCTGTCTGAAAGATAGCTGGAGAACCAGGATAGAGCTTCTGTGGAAATGCTAAGGTTAGCTAGATGGTTTAGTAGATGGGAGTGAGAGATGGTATCGAAAGCTTTAGATAAATCTAATAGAACAGATGAAACAAAGTTACCCGAGTCTCGTGCTGAGTTGATGGAGTGTAGAAAGGAGAGAACGGCTGTGTTGGTATTATGTTCAGGGTGGAAGCCATGTTGGGTAGGGGAGAGCAGTTGATGTTTGATTAGGAATGGCATAAGTTGCATATGTATGCATTTTTCGAGAAGTTTAGAGATGGGAGAGAGGATGGCTATAGGGCGGTAGTTGGTAAAGCTGTAGTTTTTGCCATCCTTGTGGAGTGGAAGAATGAAAGCAGAGCGCCAGAGTTTGGGTACATATGACTCGAGTAGTGATCTATTTATTAAGATGCTGATAGGGAGAGTGATACTGTCAGAGGCAATTTTTAAGAAGGAGGAGGGAATGTTGTCAGGAGCATTGGTGCAAGGTTTAAGTTGTGTGAGAAGTTTATTTATGAGGTAGGTGGATATTGGTTTAAATTCAAAGATAGGGGGAGTGGGAGGAGGAGGAGTAGATGCTATGGAAGAGGGGGGTGCAGGGGTGTTACTGGGGAAGGTTTTAATTAGCTCAGCAATAGAAGAGGTGAAGGAAATGTTAAACAGTTTGGCAATTTCTAGGTTGGATTTGCTAGTGTCTGGACAAGGGTTATTTGTGGTTCCAGGCTTGAGAAGGGAGCGGATAGATTTCCAGAATTGTTTGGGTTTTTTTAATATGATTTGTTTGTAAGTGGTTATAGTAGGATTTTTTGTCTATAATGACATGTTTTTTGGCTAGGTTTCGTAGCTGTTTGTATTTTAGTAAGAGTTCAGGTTGTTTATTATGGAGGTAGGTTTTCCAAGATTTGTCTCTTTGTAGCATAATTTTCTTGGTTGCTTTTGTAAGCCAAGGGGCTGTTTTGGCTTTATCTCTTTTGGTGCGTGTTGGAGCAATGGAGTTTAGGATAGAAAGGAATGTAGAGTTGAAGAAATCAACTGCTTCATCTAGAGGTAGGGTATTTAGTGGGTTCCAGTTAGTGAGTTTAAGGGAGTCAGAGAAGGAAGAGAGTTTGAAGTTAGATAGGTTTCGAGTGTGTAGGAGTTGGTGTGAATAGGGGGAGGAGGATGTGGCTCTGTGGGTGAAGGCAGGGAGGCGGTCTCCTAATGGGTCGGGAGTGACACCAAATGTTGTGGTTTTGTTTGGGTGAGATACAAGGATCCAGTCTAGGATGGAGCCTGGGTGGTTGGTATTGTTGGGCCTAGTAATGGAGTGGATAAGTTGAGTAAAATTGAAGAGGTTGATTGATATGGTGGGATTGGGGTCAATGATTTTTTGCCAGTCAATATTTACGTCTCCCATTATGTAAGTTTCATGTTTAATGTTAGAGTAGGTCCAGGAGAGAAGATTTTTCCAAGGTATTGGTGTTATTACCAGGGGGAATATAAAGGGAGATGATGCAGATACTTTTTGGTCATTTAATTTTAGCATGCCAATTACTAATTCAGTGTTATTGAAGGTTGGAATAGGGTTAGAGAAGGGGGTAAGAGATAACTGATTGGAGTAAACTGAAGTGACTCCACCAGCTTTTTTATTTAGGCGATCAGTTCGGAGGCATTGATATCCAGGGGGGAAGGAATTCTGAGTCATTTATATGTGGTTTTAACCAGGTTTCAGAGATGGCAACTATGTCTGAGAAGTTATGGTTGAGCCAGGCATGAAAGAGGGTTGTTTTGTTGGTTAAGCTTCGGGTATTAATGGTGAGGAATTTGAGGTCTTTATGGATAGGTTTGTTATTAGAGCTGAGGTTTTTTGTTTGAGAAGTGTTTGGTCTAGGGTGTGGATGAATGTCGCCAGCTAGGAAGAGGTATAGGAGGTGATGAATGATTTTGTTCAGATTGTGTTTGGTTATGGAAGGAAGGTAGGGTGTAAGTTTAGGTTTGTAGAAATTTGAGGGGATTTGAAAAAGTTTTAAAGTTAATAGAGAGATGGGGTGAATGGGGGTTAGAGAGGCAGAAATGTTGTTGAAGTGATTGGAATGGTTGTGGTCTGGAGGTGGAGGTGGAGGGTGTAGATGGAGATTTGTATAAGAGGAGGCATGGTAAAGAGGAATTAGAATGAGGAGTAGGAGACATGCAGGGGTAGGAATTGTGGAAATAAAAGGGGGCATTATTAGAAAAGTATGGTTTGAGGAGATGGGAGTACGGAGATTTAGAGACAGATAAAGGTAGGTGATTGAGGGGAGGAGTAATGAGCTGGATGTGATTGGTGGAGGGGGAGGAGTTATGTGGTAATGGGATTGGCTGTTGTAAGAGAGGCGTGATGTGGGATGGCAATAAAGGTAGGAACACTGGGGGCAGGTGAGAATTGGGGCAGGGTAGGGGAGCGGAGTGAGCCCGCAGGGCGAACGGAGTGGGAAAGAGCAGCAGGGCAGAAAAGTGCAGCTGAAAAAGTATCAGCCTCTGCAGGTGAGAGCAGGGGTAAGTAAGCAGAAGTGTAGAATGGCCAGGCAGAATTTGCTGGAGAAATAGAGCAACACAAGGGAAGAGAGATAAATTTAATGTTGGGAGAGAGGAGTGGAAAAGTTGTGATGAGTAAATGAGGGGAGATAGTAGTAAAAAGTGTTGGTATGGCAGGCTGCGGTAGTAGAATTAGAGGTGAAGGTGGATAAGTGAATGAGATAGGAAAGTTTTAAAGAAAGATAGATCAGGCAGAAATGTGGGAAGGTGCTGCTACCTAGTGGAGAGAGGAGAAAAGGCAAGGCAGAGAGGGGGAATGAAAAAATAACATAGGGCAGAATGGGCAAATGACTAAGGTAAGGAGGAGGTATGGGGAAAAGTAATGAGAGGGTAAGACACCTGTGGGAAGCAAAGCTGGGGGTAAGTGAGTTAGAGGGGGACTTTTATGGTCTGCGGCAGGCTGTTGGGTCACGCACACAGATGGACAGATTAGCAAAAATAGAGAATATGTATAATTTAGATTTGTTGCGGGCTACATACATTTACAGAGAACAAAATAGGTAGGGGGTCCACACCAGGGTTCTTTTCAGGAAGGCCCTGATTGCTGAGCAGTTTGAGTCCAGGTGGGCCGACTTGGCGTTTTGCAGTATTGAAGACCTTGTAGTTCAGGGGGTAGAGACGAACCTTCAGGAGAGGAGTGCTGTAGGAGAGAGGGGAAGAACAAAACAGAGTTGAGTATAGGGAGAAAAAGGGGAGGAGGAAATGTAAAAACTAGACAGTACAGGAGAAAGGAGTAGATTACAGGAAAAGGAGAAAGGAACAAAATGAGGAGGGGGTCTGGAAGAAGGATAGAAATGAGAGATAATAGGGTAGTGAACAGCTGTTGAGGAGAAAGCAGGAGAGAGAGAGAGAAAGCTACACGGACAAGCCTTATTAATACATCTACTATTACAGTATAAAGACAAAATGCAGTTATACAATTTAGCTGTTTGGTGTGAGGAAGCAGAGAAATACAGTATCACAATGTCAAGTTCAGGCAAAACCCATACATTACAAACAAAATTAAATATACATGTAACCTCTATTCAATATATAAAGGATGGTTACGAATAGAGACCTTAGGAGTTAGTTCCTGCAAAGCTATAGAAGGTTGTTACTGTAGGCTAGGGAAAGTAAATGAAGGTAGTAGTATACAGACCCATGGAGCTCATGGGCTCAATAGATACACTCTGCATCTAGCGAGATTGGCCGCTGAATACACTCTTCATTGGGGTACTAACTCAGTAGAAAAAGTAAAATATGGATGCTACTAATCGCCAAGGGGTAGAAAACTACCACTCAGTTTGCAAAGAGACACTGATAAGCCAATGGGGAGGGTGGAAAGCTGCACCCGTTTGGTTTAATCTAGACAAGGGATTGTCGTAAGGTGGCTCTAAACTTTATCCCTTTAAAGTAACAAAAACAGTTCCCAGACGAGTAAATAGCTTCGTCTCTAGAAGCACGTTAGAAAATGTATTTAAACACTTCCATGCTTTAGAATAAAAATGTATTCATAATGAGCTTAAATGGACCCTGAAGTAGGGATAAAGAGACTGGAAGTAGGCAAACAACATCCGGGCAGTGGTATATAACTATTCACTACATAAACTAGGATTAAAACATTTGAGTGTTTACCGAGCGGACATAAATTGAAACATGAGTTGAAAAATTAATCAAACAACATCCAAACAGTAAAATAAAGCTATTCTCTACTATTCACTTCAGAAACTAGGAATCAGTATTTGAGCGTTTACTCAAGCTGACACAAAATAGAAAAAATGAACGCAAAAAGATAGACGACCAATATCTGAAACAGTGAAATTAAGCTATTCTCTACTATTCACTACAGAAACTAGGAATTAACATTTAGGCAATTACCCATGCAGACAAATATTGAAAATGAACAGTAAAATAAGCAAACAACATCTGAACAGAAAAGTAAGGCTATTCTCTACAGACACATACCTGGGAGTGAGCAATCAGCACTACCGCATAACCGAGCCAGAAGGGGAGAGCGAGGTGGTGTGTTCTGGTCGGGAGTTTGAAAAAGAAAAGGGCGCCAAAAGGTAGAGGTGGCTAGAAGTAAACTCTGGGGAGGTGGTAGGTAGAGGGGGAAGGGATAAATGTGTCCCTAGAAAAGTTACTTACTACAGCAAGGCAAGATAATGAGTGCTGAGTTGCTTACTACAACAAGGCAAGATGAGGTATGAGGATGTGTGAGATATCTTTGAGAGCTCTTTTCTGCCAGGTTACAAGAAACAAAGTGCTGCTGTAAGAGTTCTGTCATATCTCTCACTAATATCTAAAAAAAAAAAAAAAAAATGTCAGAGCTGTTATAGAATGACATCACATCTGGTCACCCGACTCTCGTACAAAAGCCACCCAGAGCTTTGCTAAGATTATTGTAGCATCCGAAAGCTATAAAACAATCTCAAAAGCTGCACCCTTACAGGGTATCAAGTAGTTCACTCCTAAGGACAATACAGTAAGATTCCTAGTCCTGGTTTTCCCAGCCATTTATGTCTCTGGCTGCAATAAGACTTGTAAGATAAAATCTTTATGGCCTAGACCATCCCCGTTTAATTTTCAACCTAATTTTCATAATCAGATGGATTGAGATTAACCTCTTCACTTCTGAAATTCTCTGTTAAAACATATACATTTAATCAGTTAAAATAATACTGCCTGACAAATATGTACATCTCTTTTCTATCCAGCAGGACCCACTGTTGATGCATTTTTAACACAAGCAACTTTACAAATACATTTTAATACAAGCATCTGTACAAATCAGTATGATAGTGAAATGACATACAATTATTTACAAAACCCAAGCTAGCTATGCTGACATATGTTACATATGCATTGCTCTACACTCCTTAGCACAGATGGCACTACCTCATATCATCACTTCTTTCCCCCCTTTGAACACTCAAGCTAGTTTTTCAAGTGACCCTGGAAAATCATAGCTTGAGAAAAATGGGCCTGTCTGGGAACACATAAATCTATACCCTGTCTTGAGACCCCATCTGCACTGGAACTGCTGCAACCCTAGGCTCTACCATAATAACTAGGCATTTTGCTAGTTGGCATGATGTAACTATGTTAAGTGACTGTGGTCTGTATCCACAGTGAATTTCCTTCCATACAGAAAGGGCTGAAGTTTCTGCAGTGCACATAATATGCTTAGACGTTTTTTTTTCTACAGCTGCATCACATTCCTCCCTGGGTTGGAGTCCACAGCACAGACACACAACTAAGTGCTCGTCTTCCTCTGAGGAAATCTGGCTGAATATAGCCCCCATGCCATGGTTTGAGGCATCCACCTTCATAAAAACTTCTTTGCTGTAATCTGGACTAGCTAACACAGACAGGTCCTCTCAAAGCCCCTGTAAGCTTTTGGAATGCCTGCTCGCAGGCTAGGATCCACACTACTTTATCTGGCCTGTTTTCCTTGTTGCGAGGATGGCATAATGGTTAAGGTGTTTACATTGCAGACACAAGGTGCAGGGTTTGATTCTCACATGGGGTAGTTGGCTAGGCTTAAAATGGCCCATAAGGGCAGTTAGCCTAGTACTAATCTATGAACCTAAGTTTGTGAGTGGAGCAGCTATTGAACTATAATTGAGGATGAACTTACTATAGTACCCTGCTGAACCCAAGAATGCCCTCACCTGCTTTTTGGCAACAAGAGCAGGCTATGCCTGAACTGCTTCCACTCTGGCAGGTTCTGGCCTTATCTGACCACTACACACTCATTGTCTGAGGTAGGAGACAAAATTGTGCTCCTGCCTAGCAGTTTTACCATGTAATTATCATCACTGGCCTTCCTTATGACTTCAATGGTTCCCTCCCAGCTGGCTGCAGCTTACTGTGTCTCACAGGAATGAGCACCATAACTTACTGTCCTACAGAATCCTCTCGGGTTCAAGCATTCCTGTCATACCAGACCTTTGTCTGCTGTTGGGCTCCTGCCAGGTTCTCCTAGGCCAAGACCATGAGCTCTCTATGCCTTGTCCTGAGGTTTAGGGCATATGCCACAACAAAGTCCTTGTGGGATTCACACTCACCCTTCACACTCATCACAATTCAAATCTAAAGGCCCCCTCACACTATGCCCATACAGCAACTCAGAGGGTGAAAATCTGTGGATTCCTGTAGTACCTCTCTGTATGCAAACAGCAGATGAGGCAAATATTTGCACCGCTCTGTTTTAAACTGGTCTGCAAATTCCACAGCATGGTCTTTAGTGTAGAGTTTAACCTCTCCACAAGACAATTCGCCTTGGGGTGGTATTTAGGTGCTTCACCCCATAGCACTTCCACAGACAAACTAGCAGGTCTGACATGAAATTGGCACCTCTGAAGGTCAGTATTTCTCTCGGGAAACCTACCCTGCTGAAAATCTCTAACAAAGCATTTGTCACCTTCTTTGCCTTGATGGAAGACAGAACCACCACCTCAGGGTTTCTAGTAGCAGAATCTACTACCACCAGGATATGCTTCTTCCCTGTGGAACTTGGGGTACTAAGAGGCCCCACAACATCCATAGCTACCCTCTGAAATGGCTCTTCAGTCACAGGCAAGGGCTGCAAAGGAGATTTGACCTTATCTCCCACCTTGCCTTCCTTTTAGCACTGCTCACAGGTTCTGCAGTACCTTGTTATATCCCTTGCAATTCCAGGCCAATAAAATTTCTGCATAATAAATCTTTTGGTACGTTTTATGCCCATATGGCCTGCAAATGGGATGTCATGGGCTATGGCTAAATGTGCCAGATGGTACGCTCTATGCACTACCAACTGCTGCATTACTTCACCCTCTAGCCCTCCAATCAGGCACCCACTCTCTGTACAGTAATCCTTTGTTCCAGTATATTGACTCTCCTTTTCCTTGAGAATCAGGTGTCTCCTTAGCTACCTCCCTCAAGCTTCATAAGGTAGGGTCAGAAAGCTAAGCCTGTCTGAAGTCTACCTTTGGGACTCTTTTCAGCTCCCTTTCCACAGAAAATCTGGTAACTTCTGACAGCAGCACCTCACTCTCAGCCTGGGTACTACCACTCACCTCTGTCCTTGCAGTCACCCTATACATTGGAACATCAGGACATACCAGCAGCTGTGGCTCAATTTCAGGCTCACTGCTACAGGGTAGCTCCCTGCCTGAAATAGCCACATCAGTGCCCCAGCTTCAGGTGTGCAGTCTGTCTGGGTCTACACCAATATACCAGACCCACATGCCTGTCTGCAAGCTTGATTGCATGTAACTGCATGCATACAAGGTACTGCATGATCAAATCATTCGCTACCAAGACATCTGCAGGGATATCTTCAAACCCATCTACCTGCTTACTTCCTTCTCCACTCTCCCAGTCAAAATTAACCCAGGACACAGGTATTTAGAATGAGGTCCCTCCTAAAGCTCTGACTGAGTGGAATGTCCAAGCAAGTACTGCTCCTTTTTAACCACTGCAGGCACTCCCTTAGCACTGGCCGGTCTTCCATCTGCTAAGATAGGATAAAAACCTCAGTGATAGTTTGGTTCCTCTTTTTTTATCCGGACAACTTACCACTGGTATGTTGTTACTCACACGTGCTGGCTCTCTCACCTTTTGTTCCCCACCTTACTAAAGTGGACATTTGTATGCTACATAGTCTCTCTGGTTACATTTGAAACATCTGACCCTTGATCCTGGTTATGTATCTGAACGAGTGGCTTCCCCTGTTACTGGTGGACTCTTTTGGAGTGGTTTAGGCTGCCCACCATGGGTTCCCTTATATCCACGTGCAGCACTGGGTATTTCGTTCTTGTGCAGTGATGACATTTTCTCCCTAGCTCATATGCAGAGTTACACTCCCAGTCTGCCAACTAGATGCTCATGTCAACAGGCAAAGTGTTAAGGGCTTGTTCCCTCACCAAAGGGTCTGCCAGCCTTTCAGAAAGGGTGACTTGACACCAACTCACCCATCTATGAAAATAGATGCTTAACTCTGCAATATAAACACATACACTTTCATCTACCTTGCGTCAATGCTTACAAAACTTTATTCTATAAGGTTCAGGTGTTATCTTAAAACATTCCAGTAAACACTGTTTAACTTTATCATAGTTCAAACAACCAGTATCATACAATTTAAAAACAGTGGTTACATCTTTACCATGGAGTAAGGGGGTCAGGAACCATGCCCAGAGCCCTTGGTCAACATAACACTGTTTACATACTCCTTCAAATATATGAATAAAACTTTCAAAATTATCACCCTCTGTAAACTGTGAAAGAAACTTACTGACCTTTATTGTTTCTGGGGTTCAGTTATTCCCTTTCCCATTACCTCCTTGATTCTGATGATGAGTCAACATCTCCTTCTCATGTTGATGCTGTTTCTTCTTCTCTTGGCCTCCAAATGCCACCGTTTCTCATTCTCCTTGACCTCCAAACACTGCAGTCTGTCTTTCTCTTTTACCTTCAAACACCACAGTCTCTCTGCTGATTATAATTCCAAATGTTTGCCCTCCAGTTCAAGTCTCCATAACTCCAGACAGGTGTTTAAGTCTTTTGGGGAAAAGGTGAAGTGTCTTATTTCTAAAGGCTGTACATCGTCATCAGACTGGTTGTCTTCCTGGTTGCTGATCTATGCTGCAGCTGCAATTAAGGCTGAAATAATTTCCCCTTTAGTCAGGTTGGCATGCACCAGTTCTTTGGCTTTGCAAACCTTGGCTGACTGTTTTTTTATCAGCTTGCCATAATCCATGGCTGACATCTTTGCCTGCTTTCCATACCTAAACTAAACTAACAAAAATAAATTAAACTGTTGTGAAAATGAAATACTGGATGTTTACCCTGTGGCTGCTATGAGTACACACACCTTCATTGACAACTGCCCACAGGCTACTGAAGTTCAAATAATTTCCCACCCAGCTGGCACTAATATATACCCCTACTCTGGGCCAGTAATCAAGGAGCTTCAATCCTCACCACTGACACCAGTGAGGGATGGCCACTAGGAACAAAAATGGAATGGATGCACACAGTATTTTCAGATGCAGCATTACGCACCAAGCACAATTTGCCTTAAGAGCACAAAGGGAGCACCCACCAGACTTGGGGCTGGATTCTGTCTCTCACTCCAGGCCACAATCGAGACTCCACACTGACTGCTTTGGAGCTCTGTGTCCCTGTTCCTAGCAGCTGACACACACAATTGGAGATGTGGTTTTCACCCACACACAAACCTGGGAAAGGCAGGCCCAGATTTACCAGCTGTGGCCCCTCTGCCCAGACTACAAGGTAATTATGCTGCCACCAGTCAGCTACACTAAGGATCTTACAAGGGTACCCAATTATACTGAGTAAAATTAATACCAATATAAATGGTACAGTTTGACTAATGCAGCAAGGCTTTCAGGAGGAGGCACAGTGTCACTAAAATAAGCATAAGTACACACAAGATGTTAAAAGCATTCTCTAGTACACCAGCCACAATGAAAGGTATAGAAATATTTAATAATAAATAATAAAATAGGAAACATGAGAATACTGAATATTTAGTTACAACAAACACCAGAGTTTCAATCACAGGAGATATAAAAACTAAGACAGCTGGATAGATTCACATAGATGCAGAAAAACAATGCTTAACTAATTTCACTATATTTTCCTGACTGACTAAGGAATTACAGTTCCATACTTGAATTACTTACTACAGCAAGGCAAGATGAGGTGTGAGGTTGTGTGAAATATCTGTGAGAGACCTTTTCTGTCAGGTTCTGAGAAACAAAGTGCTGCTGCAAGAGTTCTATCATATCTCTCACTACTATCTAAAAAAAAAAATTTCATAGCTAGTTATAGAATGACATCACATCTGGTCCCCTGACTCTGGTACAATAGATACACAGAGCTTTGCTAAGATCTGTTGCAGCATCTGAAGATAAAATCTTTATGGCCTAGACCAACCTATTTAATTTTCGACCGATTTTTCACAACTAGATGGAATGAGAACAATTTATTCCCTTCCAGAATTTTCTGTTAAAATATATACATTTAATCAGTTATAATAATAATATTTTCTGACAAAAATGTATATCTCTTTTCTGTCCACCAGGACCCACTGTTGATGGATTTTTAACACAAACATCTTCACAAATACATTTTTAACACAAGCATCTATACAAATCAGTGTGATACTTCAAATAACATAAAATTCTTTACAAAACTCCAGCGAACTAAGCTGGCATATGTTACATATGCATTGCCTTACTCTAGATAGCACTACCTCATATCATTACAAGCTCTGTCATGAAGTATCTGTTTCTTTTTCTTGTAAATTTCAATACTAGATAAAATACTTGTAAACAGAGAAGTATGTCTGATAAGGGTTTATTACCCTGTACTACTCCCAAAACTTAAGGGTTTGGTTCTCCCATACTTACCCCAGATAATGGAACAGCTACAGAGGATGTGTCTAAACCTGTTCCATAGAGGTTGGAAAAATTACACTAGAGGCAGTTAGGATAAAAGTGAGGATGACTAACTGTAGCCTGAGCCATACATTTTTTCTTAGGTGCAACTTCAAATCAGGGGTGAGAACACCAGTCAGAAAAATAAGTCTGTGATACTGGATAATGTATAACAATAAGCATTTAAAGTTTCTGTTATTAAGTATTTCTTCACAGAGCTAAACTCTTCCAAACTGTGATATTAACAAAAAAAAAGTCTGAAATGTGTTCAGAATTCTTTTAAAACTGACAGAAGTTTAATAATTTTATGTATACAAAGTCCAAAGCAACCAATGTGAAAAATTGGCACTATATACTTAGACAATGTTAAACTGCTATAAAATAATATTTAATAGTAATGTAAACTATAATTTCATGTCAGAGATAGTAAAATATCCACAAAACATTCGAATAACTTCATTTGAGGTAAAAGTGGGATTCCATTTTAAAAAGACATAAGAGTCATACATATAGTAAATAATGCATAAATGTTGAAAAAAATCCAAGTTCTGCAATATCTGCCTGGCAAAAGATAAAATAAAGCAGAGTAATGAGTAAACACAGAACTCTAGTGTCTAACAGCACACACACACACACGTTGCACTTCTAAGAAAAAATATTGAAAGTTTCCTCAGATACAGCAAAAAACTAACATGTTAATAATAGAAGCTAAATAAACATTGATCCAAGCAAATATTCCCACAGGAATTGCTATAAATACTGAAAAAATAAAATATTTTAAATAAAATAAAAAGAGAATAATAAATCTAATAAAATGAGAGGAATAGGGTCCTCAAATGGGGCTTTTCTAAGCAGTAAGCTGTAAATTCAGCACTGGATGCTATGAAGAGTCACAGGACCTTCTTCTTTGGATGACAGAAAAAGACTGAACTCTCACCTCCTCTGACAGCTAAAGGCTTCCCTTTCTGAAGATATTCAGCCAATGATAGGAAGAGTGAGGGAGGGGAGGTGAGCTTTTGAAAGCTGGCCAGTAGTGGGCTACTTGGCAAATAAACTAAAATACCACTGAGTAACTTGTGTTTGAGACTTGTGGTATTAAAAAGAGCAATATTAACATGATCCAGATGGTGTCTCACTTCCTAGGTATACAGATTCATTGCTTACAAGGCTGTACAAGTACAGGGTTACAGTCAACATCCTTTTGAGTGTCAGGATCCCTGACATTACAAGTTTTCTAAAGACCCTTTCCCAGAACAAGTATGAATAAGATATGATGTGGTCCACTTGGGAGTGAATGACACTGAAGAGAAAAACAGAGAATGGCATGAAGAGTGGCACGTCAGAACTCTCCTTGCATGTGACAATTGCAGGAAAGACAAAGGCCCTGAGGAGGGTCCTTTAATCTCCAATAATGATGTCTAGTTAAAAAGGACAGATAGCCTGGCTTTCTGGTGTCATCAATTAGATGAATAGTTGGAGTCATTCTAGGGTGATCCATGATGAGATCATTGAGAGTTTAACTTGTTTCATACAAGATGACCTGCACCCCTGATCCAAAGGCTTCTGCTCTGTTACTAAAGCTGTTGCTGGTGTCTTGTTAGATGAAAGCCATTTAATGGCCATACAAGTGTAGTAAATTCATCAAACTACAATAAGGATCACATTAAGATTGCTCTTTTCAATGCCATAAATCTCAAACACAATTTGCCTGATCTTGAGGTTCTTCTGCATCTTGAACATATGGCTTAAAAGTAATAAAAACTCTCCTCCATACCAGGCCACCTTCCATGTCCACAAACAATCACACTATATTCCTTATGGTATTAGATGAACTCCTTATTAACATGAACTCCATTATATTTGGAGATTTTTATCTACTACACAATTAAACAACTATGCCTTCAACCAGGGTATGCCCAGAAGTTAATAGGTTCATAGGTGTGTACTAGGCTAACGGCCCTAGAGCCTTTACAAGCCTAGCCCATAGAAGTACCCTGGCATTGTGCCGCCCGACATTAGTTCCCAGTGCCTCTATCAAGTAGAGCCACTGGAGTGATCCTCGGGGTGAACTTTTTATTACCCATCCACTCATCAAGTTTTCTCTTGAAGAAGGGACAGCGAGGTGCTCTGCTTGACATGTATGGGAAATCTATGCCAGAGCATGGGCAGCCTCTGGGTGAGGAAACTGTCCCTCCAACATGTTCTGTTGATTGTGGCAATGAGGTTGAGGTCTCTGGAGCGTGTGGTGTGGAGGAATTGGGATTTCTTTAGATGTAGCATTTCTAACAGAGCTGATTCAGACATGGATTTGTAAGTCAAGTAGAGATTGCCTCTAAATAGGTGATATTAGACAGAGAATAGCTGGAGTCTTTTGAGTCTGTCCATGTAGGACATGTATTTAATGCCTAGGATCCTCTTCATGAGGTACTTCTGTGGCCTCTCCAGCTGTTGCAAGCATCTAGTGAGGTACATGCCAAATGAGGCATTATACCCTATGACTGCTCTAATAAAATCCAAAACAAGTCAAAAAGCCAAGAAATCCACAGTCCACGGTAAAGCAAACGACACTGCAACAAAATAGCGTATACTCTTTAATTATCCGCTTTCGTAACAAAACTTCATCAGAATGAATTCAATAAACTCCACTTCCTTCTTAAGTAATAATACCAAAGTCAGGTGACCAATTAAACAATAAAAATTCAACTGTTGCAAAAACTCAACTGTTATAAAAACTATTTTAAAATGGCTTATAACAAACAAACATTTCACTAAAAAACAAATGTAGTCAGTTATTAATTATGTTTTAAAGCAAAATGAGTAAAAATTGCCCCTTCATCCTTGTTAATATTGAGTTTACGTTGTTTTAAAAAACACTTAACATTAAAATTTATTGAATTCATTCTGATGAAGTTTTGTTCCGAAAGCGGATAATTAAAGAGTATACGCTATTTTGTTGCAGTGTCGTTTGCTTTACCGTGGACTGTGGATTCCTATGACTGCTCTAATGAGGGAAGAGTAGAGAGAAATGATTACCTCTTTCTTCCTGGATGCAAAACCCTTGGTAATGAGATGTGCCACACAGAAGGACTTTCTGACCACAGTGGCAATGTGGTGGTTGAAGGAGAAGTTGCTGTCAACCTGTGTCTCCAGATCTCTTATAACCCCTTCAGTGTTAAGTGGGCTCCCATCGATGTGGTAATTAGTGGGAACTGAGTTTTTACCAAGGGGGATGACGACACATTTTTTGGAGTTAAGCTTAAGGCCATCATTTCAACACCAGTCATTGGTCTCAATGAGGCGTTTCTGTAGGATGACACCATGTTCATGGACTTAATTATTAAAACTTCCATAGAACAGATATTTAATTAACTTCAAAGAAGACCTACTATCTTAGATATGATCCTCACAAAATATGGCCTCTAAAGGTTCTATTCCCTTTGTTTCTCCTTCCCAGGTAAGATGCAGCATAAACTCATGATATTTGCTTTCAAAATCTCCAAAACCACCATCTCTGAATTTAAGGACTTCACTCAGACCAGCCTCATTCAATTACATGACAACATTTCAAAACTCACAAATGACACAACCCGCTCAGCATTCCAATGTGGTCAGCTTCACAAAAAAGTTGTACACTCACTTAGACAAATGCATAAAATTAAAGGATCCAACCAGCGAAAAAACAATGGTCGGCCAAAATAAATAAACTTTGCAAGAGAAAATTCCTTAAATTTTGTAGCAGATCCATGAAACAATCCATGAACTTAGGCTAAGTTCTGAAGTTAAGCATACCTACAAGCTATTAAACTAAGCAGCAACCTTCAACAATGCTGAGAAGATATCAAACACGACCATCCAATTTGACCCACTAGATATCTCTAATATACTAACTGAAAAGTTTAGTGCAAACTGTACCCCAAAAACATCTGTCCATACTCTATACATCCTGGGATCCCTTGCTCCCATTTCACCAAGGAACTCATTCTAAAGTTACTATCAAAGAACAAAAATATCATCTGTATGGGATCTGGTAACATACTTGGATATTTAATAAATAGTACCAACTATGCCTTCACTAACTTCTCATCAGTTGTTTAATCTAAACTTTACCCCAAGATTTCTCCCAAATTATGGCACACACAGTGGTGACACCCACTGCAATGGTAGCACCACCTCAGACTCTGCTAATTACAAAACCATTAGCCTTTAAGCCTGATCTGCAAAGCTACAGAAATATCATAGTAGATGTCACCAGTTATGGAATTAAAAATCTCAGTAGGCTAGACCCCCAAGTTTGATTTCACCAAAGGGAAAACCTATCTATTAAATCTAGTTGACTTCTTTGAAATGGTCATATAGACTGCTGACAGTGGTTTCACTATTCTCACAATGTACTATATTCACAATGCCCATATGTGGTATGGTGCCAATATAAATACTTTAAATATAGCATGTGCCATGGTAACTGGCAAAAAGAAAAGAACCCACATAGTTTGTGTGATGGGTACTTCATCTGAAAGTATGTAAATAACTGAGTCCCCCCAGGGAATTATACTGGGACCCCTCATTTTTGGCATTTATGTCTCTGATCAGCAAGCTGAAAAATAAAACCTATGGTTACATGAGTGTGAAAATGATTGCAAACTGGGTGTTACTGCTAATACTCTATCAGAAACCTGCATGTTTTAGTGCTAATGCCTGGTATACTGAAAACTGTCAACATAAACACAAAAAGCACAGTATTATTTTGTTTGGCAAACAGCCTCTACCTTCAATATATATATATATATATATATATACTACTGACAATAGTACACTATTAAATGAAAATATAGTCAGGCACCAGGGTATCTGTGCTGACAGCCCCCTTCCTTCAATGATAATGTAACGACTTGAAGTCAGAAACTCTTTCTGCTTAGAACAACTAATAGCCAAGGGTATATCATTCAGATCTAAAGATGTCATTATTCCATTATATTCAGCACTGATTAGACCAATTATACAGTACAGTATTGACTTTTAGATGTATGCCACTCAACATATCAGACAACTAGAGAAGCACCAGAGGTTCTTAATTAAGAAGATTTCAGGCTTAATAACTCTGTGATACCAAGCATGGCTAGAAGCTCTAGCACATTACTCAGTATACCATAGACTACTGAGGGATGATTTGTGCTTCACCCATCATGTCATATCCTTGTTGTTGACTTCGTGCATCTGTGCAAGGCTAATAGCTAAGCAAATATACAAGAACCAGGGACTTAAATCATCCACACCAGATAAATCATCCACACCAGATAAAATGAACATGAAGGAGAAAGAAACATATTACTCGGAGCTTCACTCTTCTCTGGAAGAAATTTTCCATACATGTTAAGCAGAGTGATAAATTAGCATCCTTCAGACAAACAAAGATGACTAGATAGGTACACTCAAATTTACCCCAGGACTTAACTGGTCTATACCACCTTGAGAAAGGGAGTACAGTCTGAAGGTGATTACTGGTTAGGCATTGATGGCTGAGTGACAAAAATTGCCTAAAAACTCATTTGAATCTTATCGATTGATTGGGTCACTACCTTCACTACTGAACCACCATCACACACTCCCCCCTTTCAGAGAGATCATTTATTGCTTTTCTTAACCAGGGACTTAGTAATACAAGAAGCAGAACTGTTAATAGTGCAAAGTACATGTAATGACTATAATTATCATAGAATACATCAAAATACAAGAGATAAAAAACAGCAGTGACTAACAATATAATTTAAATAAAGTACTTACAGATGATAGTACATCTTCCATGTACTTCTTTACATCTCCTCTACAGCATAAGTACATTTAGAGCTGAGTATGGCACCAAATCAAACTTAGACTGGAATTCCCTATTTACTTTTCTATTTATAGCAGGCAAAATCTGGGAATGATGGCATCATACTTTGGCCAGTGGAGGAATTTTCTTTTACTGTAAAAGAATTGAGATCAGTTAAATATGATGCTACCATCATGCACTTGGAAAATGAGTACAAACTTCCTGTGACCACAGCACACTTCTATAAGGAGCGACTTACCGCTACTCCTGAAATTAATACGGCACCCTGGCCATGCAGAACTCACCCCTCAGTATCTGCAAGAAAGTGTGCTGGTGCAGAAACTCCTACTAATTTCTAGAAGGAAAGGTGATTGGCATCAGCTGCATAATCCATTCCACTGTGGGTATCTCTGCTTCTATTGAATATGCAGCCATCTTAGTTCCAACTATTTTCTGTCCATATGAAATACGTCCACACAACCAACACTGTACCATACTGAACTTTTGTTTTCTTTATCTTTACAAAACTTAAAAGAACAAAAAATTTCAATGAAATAATTCAGTTTATTTTGGTGTTTTTAAAACATGAGTAACTTTTTACACTTCTTAATCTTAACAGTCTGTCTACTGCATTATATACAAGTACTACAACCTCCCTACTTCATGAAGCTTTGTATAAATATACAATACAATATAATGTATACCAATTTTCTGCTTCTAATAAAATTTATTAAACTTTCAAAAATATTTTTTTTATTAAGTATAGTAATAGTACCTGCACTGTAATTTAAGTCATTCTTTTCTTGAGAGAATTTTCATTATTTACACATTGTAGTGCATAACGATAAAGTACAATGAATAGTCAAATGTGTTTTTAGCACTACTCTAAGTTTGTTTTTGCTAAAAATGTTAGCTCACCATTTATTGCTATCCACTTCAGCCCTGTTTGGTTGACTGTGCTCAAGTCATTGCTATCTGCTGTCATTAATATTGTGGGTATGGAAATTATCTACCTGAAGTCGCATTCACTGCGTGTGTGTGTGTGTGTGTGTGTGTGTGTGTGTGTGTGTGTGTGTGTGTATATGTCACTACAGTAATTAAACATGCTATCCCTGCAAATCATATCTTATTTTCATGAGAATGGAATTGATCTACATTTTCTAGTGGACTATGACCACCATACCTGTCAACTGTACAGATTTTTGTAAAATGTCCAGATTTCTGCCTCACATTTTGAGTCCGTTTTTCACAAAATTGTGGTTTTCTGGCAAATTGGTGGCAAATCATTAAAGACTGAAATTAGAAAATAATAAATGACATTTGAGTTTCATAATTGTGGCGCCATCTTTAATTCTTGGACTAACCCTCGGCTGCTGAGCGTCCATACCTTGTGTAAGTAATGCATTGCTGCAACTATTTGTTTCAATAGCTACATTTTACCTACAAATGTGATAGCAAGGGTTTCTCATCAGCCTAATGCTACAATTGCTTAACTAATACTGTACTAGTTTTATTTCACTGTTAACGGCTACTTGTGTACACGTTTTTAGCACGTGAAACTGATACTGTATATACCTGAAGGAAGTTCCGATGTTACCTTAGCGTGTAATGGTGCTATTTTAAACAGAAAATGTCAAATTAGAGTAGCATTTCTGTAATGTAGATTGCTTACGCCTGGAATATTGTGAAAATACAAACTAAAGAAGCTGTCCTATTTTAAACAGAAAACCTCAAGTTAGAGTAGCGTTTCTGTAATGCAGACTTTATACGAATTGAATATTGTTATAATACAAACTAAAGAAGCTGTATTGGTCCCTTTTTAGACAGAAAACGCCACGTTAGATTAGCGTTTTGTTATTTTGACTCCATACAGGTGGAATTTGGCTAAATGCAAACTATAACTATGAGAGACCTATATTTACTTAGTTATATGCAAACTAAAACTGCTGTAACAGTCCTGTTTAATACAAAACATGCCAGGTCAGCTTAGCGCTTCTGTTAACTTGATTGCACACAAGTGGAATTTGTTTAAATTGGGACTACTAATGCTGTTTGGTCCTATTTCATACAGAAATCATTAAGTTAGATTAGCGTTTCTGTTACCTGGTCTGCACTCATGTAGACTTTGTTATAACTTAAACTAAAACAGCTGCTTTAAATACCATGTCCAATGCTGTGTGACTAGTTAGACTGCTTTAGTGTATTACTGTATCTAGACTACATATACATAGCATTAGTTACATTTTTATCAAGAAAAAGCTGCTTTCTAGAGTGTGTTTAATCCTGTGTGGCTATATGCTGAACTAGCTAGACTGCTTTAGTGTCTTAAAACTGTGGAAGCATTATACATGCAAAGTACTACCTCTTTGTCCATTTTGGGCAACTATAATCAGCACATGAAAGCAAATGATTGTTTAGTATTTCTGTACTGCTGTGTTTTTGAACTGTATAGCTGTGGATATACTGAGTCTTTCAGAAACCAGTGAGTATTTTTAGACTGTATAACTGAATCGACCTTGCAATTTTACTTCATTAGCTATTAAGAATACTCAGAAAAGTAGCTACTTTTACCTGGCTAATATACTGTTTACTTTACCACTTTTTCTCTCTCTATATGTACCCAGCTCTCCAACCTGCCTGTCCTGTACTAGGGATTGAGAGATTGCCCTGTCTGACGACCAATAACCTTATATTTACATAAAAACTGCTGTCTCTTCCCTAAGCTAAGGAATAGAGACAAACCACTCCCTGAACATCATTCCCTCAAGGAAACAAGAAAGTATGTGTACTAAGAATATTGTGTATAAAGGATAAAATTGTTTAAAATACTCCAGGTTTTTAACGTACACTCCCTAGCCAGGACAGCCAGCAGCCAAAGCCTTTTCTTCTCCCAACTTCCATACCTTCCCCTCTTATAGGCTGTGTATATAAAAAAAAGTTATGTACCTACCATAACGTTCCATGTTAGTTGTCTCCTCTCGCCTTCTTTCTTGCTGGTTGGGTTCGGAGCCAATCCTCGGCTCCAACTCGGCCATCTTCTAAAGCTCGAGAGCTGTTTACTGGCTCGAGGCCTCCCCATATCCCATGATGCCTGGCGTGAGATACCTAGATCTCATTTGGTAAGACTAACAGCAGACAAAATAATGAAGGAATCATATCCTATCATACATAAACCCTACTATAGAGACTACCAGGTAGAGTGGAATAGCCAGAGAAGGCTCAGCCAGTGCGAATCCATAGAGAACTCTTCTCGGTCTACTAGGATAGGGGGATGGAGGGTGGGACGCAAGAAAGAAGGTGAGAGGAGACAACTAACATGGAACATTATGGTAGGTACATAACTTCTTTATGTTAAGTTGTCTATCTCACCTTCATTCTTGCTGGTTGGGACAGCGTCCCTAGCACCTAATATCCTGGGTGGCTCAATGGAACAAACTCTTCAAAACAGTGGAACCAAAATCAGCTCTGCTCCTGGAAATCACATACAACTTCTAATGCCAGATGAAAGTATGAGGGTTGGCCCATGTGGCCGCTGCACAAATAGATTCCGTGGGCAACCTAGCCTGAAAAGCCACAGAAGTGGCTAATGCTCTGGTGGAGTGACCTTTTGGTTTAACAGGCAATTGTTTATTCCTTAGCTGATAGATAAAAGTGATGATAGAAGTCAACCACCTGGATAAGGTTACTTTTGATACTGGAAGACCTTGTTTGCCCTCTGCATAAGAAAGGAAAAGCTGGTCCGATTTTCTGAAGTCCTTAGTCCTATGCAAATAAAAGCGCACTTGCCTGTGAACATCTAACTGATGCAACTTATATTCCGCCCTGTTGGAATGGTTGGGAAAAATACAGGAAGGTCAATGGACTGATTCAAGTTAATCTCAGAAGAGACCTAAGGAAGGAAGGAAGGATTAGTCCTGAGAGCAACCCTGTCATTGTGGAACACTAGGTACGGGGGACGGATACAAAGAGCCTGAAGCTCCGAAACTCTTCTGGCTGAAGTAATTGCTACCAGAAAAAGTGTCTTCCAAGATGAAAAATTCAAGGAACAAGAAGCTGCAGGTTTGAAGGGTGGCAAAATTAGAGAAGCTAGAATCAAATTCAGATCCCACGGGGGTGGAGGATCTCTTACTGGGGGCCTGAGAAGAGTAGTCCCTTTGAGGAAGGCCTTACAAAGCTTATGAGACATTATATTACTTTCTGATAGGCCAATGTGAAAATTTGAAATTGCAGCTACCTGCACCCTAATTGTAGTGGAAGCAGACCCGGCATGAAAGAGCTCTGCAAGAAATTCCAAGATGTGGTGTACAGGGGCTGAAAAGGGGTCTATACTCTTAGCCTCTGCCTAGGAAGAAAAACGTTTCCACTTACTAGCGTAAGTTTTTCTAGTGGTAGACTTGTGCGATGATAAAATGATTTCACGCACTGAATGGGAGCTATCAGGAAGCCTGGCTAGGGTTGAAAGTGGAGCAACCAAGCCGTGAGCTTGAGCGACTGTAGGGAATGATGCAGCCCACCCGATTGATGGATGGAACTGGGCCCAGAGTCCAAGGCTGCTCGAGAAGATGATGATGATGCAGGAACGGGAACCATATTTGTCGAGGCCAGTAAGGAGCAATGAGGATCATTTTGCAACCCAATACGGTAGCTTTCTGTATCAGCTTGGGAATTAGGGGAAAAGGAGGGAATGCATACAGAAGTCCGTGAGGCCAATCGTGGACTAGACCGTCTCTCTGGGGGAATGTCCTGGAAGTAGAAGGAGAGAAAAGAAGTTGCTGCACTTGCTGCTGAAGGGGGCGGCAAAGAGGTCGCAGTAAGGTTGCCCCCATTTGCGGAAGATTTGGTCTGCCACTACCTGATTCAGAGACCACTCATGAGGCATGAGAATAGCTCTGCTCAGCCTGTCTGCTATGACGCTGGATCTCCCAGGAATATGCTTTGCGGTCAGAAACCATTGGGAAGAGATTGCCCACTGCCAGAGTCTGAGTGCTTCTCGACATAGAGGGTAGGACCTGGTTCCGCCCTGCTTGTTGATGTACCAAACGATTGACGTATTGTCCATTTGAATTGCAATGGTCCCGGTAGGAAGAGAGTTTTGAAGAGCTTCCAACGCTAAAAGCACAACCCTCATCTCCAAGACGTTTATGTGCAAATGGTACTCTTGAGGTTGCCAGGTGCCCTGGACTGTTCTGCCCTGATAATGCCCTCCCACCCGATCAGGGAGGCGTCCGTGGTCACCGTAGCAACTGGAGGGGGAAGTACAAATGGTCTGCCCAGGGGCACTGATGAGGAGACCATCCACCATGCAAGATGCTTTTTGCATGTTTCTATGATAATAATCATGTGAGACATGGGAAGCTGGTGAAAGGACCATTGGGTGAAAAGAAGCCACTGGAGGATCCTCATGTGGAAACGAGCCAGAGGGATGAGTATGATTGCTGCTGCCATGAGACCCAGGGTTTGGAGGCCGAACCTGGCTTGAATTCTCTTGCATCCTAACAAGACCTGGACATGCCGCTGAATGACTAACACCCTGTCTGGTGGAAGGCTGGCTGACCTGTCTTTTGTATTTAACTTTGCGCCTATAAAGGTGATAGACTGACAGGGTGACAATGCAGATTTTTCAAAATTTATAGTGATACCTAGTCTGGAGCACATCTGGATAGTGTAATCTCTGGCTCGCAGAAGGTGATGCCTGGTGGTAGCAGTGAGGAGCCAGTCATCTAGATATGGAAACACCTGGAATCCTTGCCATCTCAGGTGAGCGGTAACCACTGCCATACATTTGGTGAACACCCTGGGGGCTGTGGTGAGACCAAAGGGCAGAGCTCTGAACTGATAATGGCTGGCTCCCAGATGGAAGCGCAGGAATCTTCTGGAGCGCCTGTCCATTTTGATGTGGAGGTACACATCCTGAAGTTCTATGGAGCACATCCAATTGTCCTGACCCAGAAAGGGTAAAATGGACTGTAGCGTGACCATCCAAAACTTCGTTCTTTGTACAGACCTGTTTAGTCTGCTGAGATCCAAAATGGGTCTCCAGTCCCCTGTATTTTTTGGTACCAAAAAGAACCTTGAGTAAATTCCGGATCCTTGCTGGTCTGCTGGGACTTGCTGGATGGCCCTTTTTCTTAGCAGTTTTGAAACTTCTTGAACTGCTTGATCCCTTCGATTGGGTGGAACATCTGGAAGGGACTTGTTTGACAAGAAGGGAGCGAGAACAAAGGGAATTCTGTAGCCTCCGGATATAACAGACTGTACCCATTTGTCTTGTGTTATGTCTTGCCAGACTCTTGGGTACAGCGATAATCTTCCGACTGCCTTCAGAGGTGGGCAGCCGGGCAACCCTTCAGGGATGCTGGAAGGGCTTGTCAGAGAAAGATTCTCTGCTGCCCTGGTTTTGCAGACCCCCTCTGCCACGAGGGCAGCACCTGTTATTGCTTCCTCCTCTGCCCCTGGAGGGAAACTCACCACGTGTGTCTGGCAAGGCTCCCTGGGATTTCCGGAACCACATCTTTCCACTCTTCTGACCCTTGGGATATGGTCTGGAAGGAGTAGAAAAACAGACTCCTACAGCAGAGAGAGTCTTGCCTTTCTGCTCACACCTGGTAAGGGTGTCCACCTCCAAAGAGAGAGGAACCATCAAAGGGTGTGTTGGCGAAAGACGCTCTGAAAGGTTCCGCAAAGTTACAAAGCCGTATCCAAGTGTGTCTCCTTAGGGCGACGCCTGTGCCTGCGGCTCTACTCACACCATCGGCTGCATAAGAAATGAGCCTCATGGAGGAGTTCACCACTGAATTAAGAGTCGCCAGCTGGGAGACAACCTTCACCTGGGCCCCCTCAGCTGATGGATCTTGGAGGTATCTCCAAGCTCTTTGAGGAGATCCCTCTATAGACGGGTAAAGTGGCACAAATAATTCAGAGATTTCATGGAGAAAGTTGCTGAAGAGAACATCCGCTCCCCATATCTGTCCATCATCCTAGACTCCTTGTTAGGGGGATGGACAGATGAAGAAGTTTCAGCAAACTCCTTCTTTGTGGCCGCCGCTACCACCATGGCATCAACGGGAACACCTTTGATCAAAAACTGTTTGTCTTGTGGTGCAGTAATGAATTTTGCAGGTCTTCAAGGGGTCGGTTCCAATGTGTCTGGAGCTGACCATGCCTTCCGAGCCACCACAGACATTAGTGGGTTGAAAGGCGGAGACACCCAGGAGGTGGAGGGTCAGGATCCAAACGCATCCAGGAATACCAATTCATCCTCGGAAGGTTCAGAGGGGGATCTCGGGGACCCTTCCGATTCCTCCAAGTCAGTATCTGGTGTGACAGACTCATGGGAGTCAACCTGCTACCTCTTGCATTTCCTCTTACGAGGTGGCTCCTCTGAATGATCAGGGGAAGCCTCAGAAGAGGAATATACACCCAATGGGGTGCCCTGGCGCATTGGTTCCCCACGCTTGGGGTCTGGAGGAGGGGCAGAGGCAGGTGCAGGCACCATAGGGGGAGGAGCCGAAGGGGAAGATTGTGGAGCTGACTCAGGGGCCAGCATGCTCCTCATGACCTCGAAGGCGTCCCTGCTCGGATGCTGAGAAGGCTCCGGTTCCGAAGATATCTGAATCCCTCTCCCCACCGAGGGGGACGGCTCCGAAGCCAATGTAGGAGCCGAGCTGATCTGCGCCGAAGTTCCAAGGGGGAGAACGGGGTCAGACAAGGGTACGCTGCCACTCGCCCCCTCGGAGCGGATGAGGGAGTCTCAGCGCCCCGATCCCTCCAAGGACGGTACCAAGGAAGTGATCGGAGCCGACGATGGAACTGAAGGAGAAGGAATCGGTGCTGAAGGTTCCACGATTCGAACCCCAACGAACTCCAGCTCCGAACTCAAGGGAGGAGTCGGAGGAAGAATGACTGCAAACAAGGATGGAGCCGAACTCTGTTGAGAGGGGCTGGACAACATTTTTGCTAGGGCCTGCGATTTTAAGAGCCTGCTGACCACTCTCTCCAAGTCATTTTCAGATTATCTCAATGACAGAGATGAGTGGGAGGACCGATGACTACGCTCCGAATGGAGCAGTTGAGACCTTGGAGCCGAGAGTATCGACTCCAGGGAGGGAGACCTGGATCTTTTTCGACTCCCAGACAGCTCTGAAGTATGCGTCGGAACCAACTGAGAGACAGGAGCATCGATTCCAGCCGGAACCAAGGCAGAAGTGGAAGCTTCACCTAACGACAGCTCCGAGCTGGGAGCCAAAGGTTTAGGTGGCTTGGAGGACTTCACGGGCTAAGCCTTTGCCGGTGACTCCTCGGGTTTAAGTAAACCCTGTAGGATCAATTTATTCCTACGTTCCTGCAGGACTCTTGTACTGAAAGCATGGCAGACCGAACAAGAGTGCTGCAGGTGCACGGCGCCGAGACAACAGACACAAGAAGTGTGACCATCTGTCAGAGACATCTTCTGATAGCATGAATCACACTTCTTGAATCCGGACACCTTGGTATCCTTAGACATAACTAAAGCAAGGAATACCAAAACAATACACAAAAAACTAAACAATTTGGGTATGAAAAACTGTCAGACACACACACATGCAAAGACCACACCCAAACAACAGTCACAAAGCCTAACAAACAACAATTAGACTACTAAGACAACTAACTATTTTTTTAAGGAAGAAGATTAGCCTCTAACTGAAATGGCTAATAGAGAGAGAAGAGAGAGGGGAGAGGGGAAAACTCTCTAACTTAAATGAGTTTTCTGAAGGGACGGGGAATACAGGTAAAGAGAAAATATATACTACATAAAGATATCCCTAAGAGACAGATACTAAAAATTACAACCTACACTAAAAAACTACTAGTTTTTCTTATCAAAAACAGAGAAGAATAATCAAAAATATACGACCTGAGCCAGTAAGACAACCTCGCATCAGACACGGCAAATGAGATCTGGGTATCTAGCGCTAGGCATCATGGGATATGGGGAGGCCTCGAGCCAGTAAACAGCTCTCAAGCTTTAGAAGATGGCCGAGTCAGAGCCGATCAAGAATGAAGGAGAGATAGTCAACTTAACATCTCCTGTTTTCCCTCCTTTTACCTCTAGACCTGCTAGCCCCCATAAGTAGCCACTGCTGCAATATAACCTTTGCCCACTAGATGGCACCCTTTTCGTAGGACTAATCTCCTTGAACATCTATCCTACTGTCTTAAAATATAACTCTCAGGCATCCAGTTTTTCCATTACTTGTCTTTCTTGCAGTCCCACTCCATCCTTCTATTTTTTACTGTACATCACTCAACTTGCCTGCCTACTATCTCCTCCTAAATTTACCTTAGCAGTCAGCACTCCACTGATTGTTCTCACAGGGTTTAGTCCTTCATTGGCTCTACCCGCTCCATAAGCCCTGCAGGCTCACCCTGCTCCCCTACCATTCCCCCAATTTCCACCCACCCCCAGTGCTTCTACATTAGTACACCCTAACCACACCCTCATCCATACAACCAACCACCAATCACATGTTCCAATTCATTACAGTGCTATAACCTACTTCCCACGAGTCTTTAACGTAGTAAACTATCAGTACTTATCCCTGTATATTAACCTATATATAATACTTCCATTATGCCACCTATATCTACCTCACCATTCCAGAAGTTCTTACTCTTATTCTCACTCTTACCTTTTCTATCTATACCTTACCTACTTACATTCTATGAACACCTTAACTGCCTAAGATTTCATTGCCCCATAAGGCAAACCTCCACACCAACACTTGTAGTCTCTCATAGCCATACAAACACACCCAGCACACCAAACTACCAACCAGCTAAATATCATAGACTGACTCACATCACATATTATAGTCCTTGAGCTAGGAAATTCCAAAACCTAATATGCAAACTTCTAAAGCTTACACTGAGAATACAAGTCCACTCCTTAACAGATGGTGATATACACCCAAATCCAGGCCCAAATTCTTCCACAACCACACAGCCCCACACCGCAACTCATGCTAACACACAATTTCACCAGACTCCCTAAATTTGTCCTGATAGCCATATTAATATTCGGAGCATAAATAATAAAGTTGCTCACCTACATGATCTCATGGATGTACATTCATTTGACATCCTATGTCTCACTGAAACATGGCTCAAGGCAGCAACACAAGACAATCAGGTTATTCTACCTGGATACAATATCTTGAGACTAGACCATAAAGCTAAGAAGGGTGGGGAAGTAGCTATTCTATATAAATGTGGATTACAGGTGACCTCTATAGACTCTAAACCACCACTAACTAGTAATGCTGAAATCCTTATTTCCAAGATTCAACTTAATAAATGTAAATCCATCTATATCATCTGTTTTGATCTTCCCCCAGGCAATAACTCTAGCACCATAGAGGATATCCTTAGCTGGGTTTCCACTACCTACCCCCAAGAAACTATAGTACTTGGTGACTTTAATATCAACTGGAACAGCCTTCTACTCATATTAACCTATATGGTTTTACTCAAACCATTGCATCCCCCACAAGGACCAATAAACTTAATAACATGGAAAGCACCTTAGATTGGATTCTCATAAATAGTCACCACCAAACTTATAAAGTAGGGACCCTCCCTGAAGATATAAGCAACCATTCACTCACCTTCATAATTAGATATACGAGTGACATTCCAAACCCAACCACCTATAGGACAATAAGGACCAACAAAAAATGTAACCCTGACAGCTTTCAAAATGAACTTAAGGCATGTGATTGGTCACCCCTGAAACACCTACCTCTAGAAGAAGCAGTAAAATACTTTAATTCTAAATTCTTGGCCTTTCTAGACTACCATGCGCCAACATGTACAATTAGAACAAGGATTAAACTGGCCCCATGGTTCAGAAAAGCAAGCAAACAAAAAATCCTCCTTAGAAATTAAGGCTGGGCCAACTGGCATACTACTAAAAGCCCTGCAGATCAATTAAAATTTAGACAGCTAAGAAATGATACAAAAAAGCCATACTGTTGGATAAAAGAAACTTTTACTTTCAGCACCAGCAAACCCACCAAAACAAACCACAAAAATTTTGGTCAGGCATTAATAAACTCTTACACACAGGTTGTTCAGTCATACCCACACTTGTAGGCTCTCATCATGATAGTCCCAAGCAAAAAGCCAATACCTTTAATACTTTCTTCACAGAGACCATTAAATCTCTTGCCAATCAGCGATCCCCTGACACCTCATCTCCAAACATCTCTATCTCTAATACCCCCCCATCTTTTCCATTTCAACCTGTTCCTGCATCCCTTGTCTGCATGCTTATTCAAAAACTTAAACCAACCACCATCTCTGCAGATCTACTACCTGCAGAATACCTGCAAAAAGTTGCAAATGCAATTATCCCCCTGCATAAAGGTGGTAACTCCAAATGATCAAACTATAGACCTATAGCCATATTATCTCCACTGGCAAAAATCATGGAGAAATGCATTCATAAACAACTGTTAAACTACCTAATAGAAAACAACTTACTAGCTAACTGCCAACATGGTTTTAGGCCATTCCATAGCACCACCTCTGCTCTCTTATCCTGTAGTAACAAAAATCGCAATAATGACACTATCCTCAGCCCTCTTTATTGATCTTTCAAAAGCCTTCGATATGGTTAACCACCACTTAGTCATAAATATACTCAAAAAACTGTTACTAGATGCACTGGCTATACAATGGTCCCAAACCGACAAACAACAGACAGCAGGCTGTACTATGGGAGAACAACTTATCTTCCCACCTCCCAATTGCCCTCGGTGTCCCTCAAGGCTCCATATTAGACCCGCTCCTATTTTCTAATTTTATAAATGACCTACATTCTGTAATACCTCAAGCTACCTGTATCCAATAAGCAGATGATTCCACGCTAATATGCTCAGCCACTTCTCCATCAGACCTACAGTCCCTAACCCAAAACGTGTTTGATACAGTCGAGAAATGTCTTCAACACCGATGTCTCATATTGAACCCCAAAAAAACAAAACTGTTACAATTCACTCTCACCCATAGGGCCTCCCCACTTAACTTTTCTGTTATATCAAGCAATGGTACTATCATATCTCCTGATCCTACTATAAAACCTCTTGGGGTACTAATTGATAACAACCTTACCTTTAATTCTCATATTAACAGTACTATAAAAACAATCAACAAAATATTAGGATCCCTGTACAGGATCAAACCCTTTCTGACTCCAGTAGCCAGGGCCACTATTGCCAGTACCCACTTGATCTCTACCCTTTTCTATGCCCCCCCTATATATACTAAACTGTGTAAAAACAACCTGAATAAGCTGGCTATCTCCTACAATAATATTGCCAGATTTGCAACTGGGTCTGCTTTCAGAACCCATCATTGTAACAATATTGAACTAGGATAGCTAGAGTTGCCAAATCTACTACTATTTAACCAATTTACAGTTGCTCACAAGATCCTGTATCAGCCTACTAACACACCAATACTTGCAAACCTTATCACCCCCTATAATAACCTCAAGACCCAATGCTCATCAAATAAACTACTTGTGCAAATAGGTAAAACTAACAATATGGCTGGTGACTCCTTGTTCTCTAATACTGTGGGTAAAACCTGCAACTCCCTTTCCTCAATAACACTATTTAAATGCAAACTGAAGCCATACTTTAAATCACAGTGGTTATGCCCCTGTGCTAACCCTGACTAACTACCTCACTTATCTCTGGGTACTAATCACTATACCTGTATAAGCTAGTTACTTTTCTGCTAACTATAAAGAGAGTATGCTTTTATATTTAAAATAATGTTATTAGAGATATCTTTGTATGGCTAACCATAGCTGATATGTACTATGATTCTTTAAGCAGAATTGCAATGAAATATAATGAATGGCAAAAATCTGTAATGTACCTGCATTTGTAAAATGTCACAATATAAATAATACTGTGTTTTGTGGAGCTTTTCTCCTCGGGCCTCTACTGAAAATGGACATGTATCCAGTTGGACTAGCCTGGTCAACAAATGTAAAATAAAAATAAATAATTCATACCCTTCAGAAAATTCATGCTAATGCAAAACCTGTCATTCTATCAATTTTCTAATATTGTAAGAGCAATATTTAAAAATTGTTCCTATTTTTGGACCTTTGCCCAGATTTTTTGCTCTAAGAGGTTAAAAGGTATGACAATCATATAAATTACGACCAAGCTCTAGATTCCAGTCTGCCTTTCTAAACAAATTCCTGTTTTGTCAGATATAATTATTGACTTATGACTAACCACCTGTTCATCTCACAAACATACACAACTACAACTGCATATTCTCAATTTATATTCTTTTGCTATTCTTACCTTAAAATTACAGCATTTGTGAGAAATCAGTAGAAGTTTATTGCAGGAAAGAAGAGGAAAAAATGGAACACACTACCCTAACATAATAATTTTTTTTAAGTTTTTTGAATGCTCATTGTTCAATTTTTGTGCTTTGAAGGGTTTTACATATCACCCCTCACAAAAAAAAAATATATATACATATATACATATATATATATATATATATACACACACACACACAATGGTTTAGCTTTAAAATGTCATGTCCCAGTTCAGAGAGTCTGAAAATGTCTTAACCAAAATGTCATAAGTACAGAAGCACGTACTCCTGGAACATTGTATTTTTCTCAGGGAAAGTAACCACTTGGCCATCAATGAAAATACCACAAATGGTTGCAAAGTACACCCATCAAAGTGGGAGGATTCACCCCCCCACTTAAATATACTAACTCAGAGATTGCACCACAGCAGAGAAAGGGCAAAGTTCACAAAGGTGGCCAAGTGCTTACTTACCTGGAGAGGAAATACAAACTTCTAGGAGTTTGTTTCTCTACAATTACAAGGTTTTTGTCTTGACATTTTCAAACTCGAAAAACTGGGCCGTGACGTTATGAAGAGGAACCGTATATAGAGCATGTATGTGTGTATAAATAGTGTGTGTGTGTGTGTGTGTGTGTGTGTGTGTGTGTGTGTGTGTATATATTTATTTATTTTTTTTTTTCATCAAAAATAGTTTAGAAATATGTAATATGCCATCCAAAGTAAACCATGGAACATTTAGAAGATACCCTGAACTACACCTTTTCAAATAATACTCAGGAATCACACAGCAAAGACAACTGTGTTGCCAATTACAGCAAACCACACTCTTACTATGATGTAAAACTGTAGGTGAAACAGTACAAAACAAGCATAGCAGATGGGAGATTAAATATTTCAATAAAGCAACAGTATTTTGGGGTTCCATTGATATCACAATTTTTTTTGAAGTTTTCAGCTTTTCCTGATTTTGCTTTGGTAAGAAGCCACAGTGATACAGTGGTAGCATTGTTGCCTCACAGCAAGAGGTTCTCCTGTTCGATTCCCAGCTGGAGTGCCTTCTGTGTGGAGTCTGCATGTCCTCCCCGCGGTCGAGTGGCCTCTGAAAGACATGCGTGAATGGGCGTGCCTTCGCTGAAGGTTGGGTGTCGGGCTGGCAATGGCACCATAAAAAAAATAGACTGCCAATCATTAGTGGACCGGAGTTCCGCTGTGACGACCCCTAACCGAGAAAAGCCGAAAAGACAAACAGTTATTCAGTCTTTTAACAAATACCACCATCAGCAAATTTATAGCTGTAGGACTCTTCATGTTTATACATTTGAACAAGGAAAATTTTTGCATTCAGGAATACAGGTAGTTAACGTGACTCTGCATGAGTAAGCAGGTGGTAAAGAGAAGAAATAAGGTACACAGAGAAAATGGATGTCAAGCAGGAAGACGAGCAGAATGTTTACAAAATAAATGTTTTGAATGAAGTCAGGAATACTCAAAAAAGCTCTCACACACTCATTCTGAATTTGTAATAGTTTTGATGTTAAGACAAAGCTTAAGGCAGGCTATTTTAGTTGTTGACAGCTCCATCATGAAAGCATTGTTTAGATGTAATTAAAATTAAATATTGCATTAAATGTCTTTCAAGAGCTTTATATTGTGTCACTCAAAGGCAAACACTGAGGCAAATAAATTATAAACCAAATTAATCTCTGTTAAAATGCTGGCATTGAAATGCAAAATGTTCAAAAAGAATAAACTAGGTTTTGTCATTCACGTCAGCTGTAACAGAAGGTGATGAAATGCTATTTTTCAATTTGAAAACATGGCATTCATGCAGTAATTTACACTAACAATGACTCATGTTAATGGAAGTTTGAATCATGTGAGAATTTCGACTGACAGAGTATGCATAATTCTGTTTGGGCATCAGACAGTGTATGGACATAGTAAGAAAGAATGTAGAAGTTTACAGATCTTGTTATAGAGATCACCCTGTATAAGGAATGATACTTGGAAAGCTGCTTTAAAATGTAAAAGTGTCCAATTACAGTAAAAAAAACTATTTGTTCAAATCTGAAATCCAATTCTTTGAATTGAGGCACGCAGAGTTTCTGAATGGGAAATTAGCAGTTATCAAGAGAATACTAGAAGATTGCAGCAACATATCCAATAACTAGACAAACCTTCAGCCAAAACACATTTCTATAGTGGTGCAGAAATCATATGCAACTTAAATACTACTTAACTAAAAATATCTACAGCACATTTTAGACCAACATTACTTTTAATGTCATGCTCCCTTCTCAATTGTGCTCAGGTAAGGCCTCGCTCAATGTACTGTCTGCACTTCCTCAGGTTTGACAAGAAGTCCAGAAGAATGCCATTTAAACTGTATTTTGGATGGGGAAAATTAATATGAATAGATATCAGGGAAGTTTCATTATCTCATTAGAGGTATAAAGGCAAGAGCAGAACATGACATCTGCTCAAGATACCGTCAGAGAGATATGAAGGCATCATTTTGAATGAAAACAAGATGCAGGATGGAATATACAGCAGAATACATAGATTATCCATTTCCTGGATCTGTAAAAGTCATACATGTCAAATGTCTAGATTGTTGCCTCATATTTTCGGTCGGTGCTTTATAATAATTATAATCTTTGTGTTCTTTTGGCAAATCATTGGAGATTTTTATCACTGAATAATGACATACATTTGAGTTTCAGACTTGATATCCTTCAGAAAATGTATGCTAACATAAATCCTGCTATTCTAGCTACTTTCTAAGCTTATAAAGGCAATATTTAAAATGTGTCCCTATTTCTGAGTCCTTGTCCTCCTATTATTTTAGGCTTTGTCCAAACTTCTTACACTTACAGTTTGAGAGGTATGGTGAAAGTATTTTTTATAGAAATAATTGTACAGCAGTAGAATGAACTACCAGAATGGGGATTAGAAAGAAAACCTGAGCAAAAACTTGGGAAGGTAAGGGTGCATAGCAAAACAGTGAGTGTAAGGGAGAAAAGGTGGGGTGGAAGAATTTTAAATGTATATGAAGAGCAAATCAGAGGAGATATCATCTGCCAGTGTTCATCTGCAACCTCAGAGTTTCCCCTATGACACCCACAGGATAGAAAACTGGATTAAAAGACTAATGCAATAAGAACTGGAGGTACCCCTCTCTGACTAAACGGATACCAACAGTGCTGTCCCTTACATCTTTGTCCTTAACCACGTCATTTTTTTGGACAGTACAGTCAGGTAACAACTTACCATAACAGTATACGCCCTACGGATTGCTGTTGCAGTTTTCTTTACATTAGGGATATCCTACTGAGGATAGCCATATGTCCAGCCAAAATAAAGAAGCTTAGGCCCTTCTAAGTACTGTATATCAGCCATGTCCCCTACATTCAAGACATAAGGTACATAAGTGATTTTCAAGTGCCAAATACTCAAAAAATGAAGTGCCCCAGGAGAAAAGAAGCAGCCAAAGAAGTGAAGGAAAGATGGCGCATGTATATCCAAACAGAGGAAAAAGAACAGCCCTCAGCCAGTGAGAAAAGAAAAATTCAACAGAGTGAAGGAAGAAGGGACGGAATACTGCAACAGTGATAAGTAAGATACTGTTATGATAAGTTATTACAGAACTGTACTATGTCCTTCCTTAATCACTGCTGGAGTATTCCTTACGATAGGGAGAGCTACTGCAGATAACTGGAGAAGGACAGAGAAATGCTTCACAACCCTTGGAAAATGGACCTAGCAGAACTGTACCCTTAAATAAAATTGCTTCTGATAGGCAACCAGCCTAGCAGAATGACCACAAGCATTAGTATAAAGCTGTTTGCCATGAAAAAAATACAAAACAAAATGGCTTTAGAAATCCAAGTAGTAATGGTTTGCTTAGAAACTGCTGACTACCGTTTATTATCCTGTAAATAAACCAAAAGTTCCTCAAATTTCCCAATACCTTTAGTCTTGTTTAAATAATACCTGAGCTGTCTATGCAAATTCAAAGAATGGAGAATTATCTCAGCACTATTTTGTTGAGAAAGAAAGAACAAATGCAGATGGATAGTCTGATTCAAAGACACAATCATTGACCACCTTAGACATAAAAGAAGTATTGAATCAAACAGACCTTTGTGGAAAACCAGAAAAGAACCTGAAAGTCAGAGACTCTCTTGCCAGAAGTCTGAGCCACCAATAAGACAGTTTTCCAGGTACAGAGTTTTAAGGAAGAAATAGTTGCTACCTCAAAAGCTAGTAGAGTTATTTCTCAAGAACGCAATTAAGGTCCCAAGAAGAAAGAACAGATTTTCTTGGGAGGCCTAATATGAAGAACACTTTTAGGGAACTATTTAAACTTGAATCTAGAAGAAAGTGGTGGATTTAAAGGCAGAGAAGCACAAATAGCTGACGAACAGGCTATAACAAAGGAGCATGCCAGACCAAAATTGATCAACTTACTCAAATAAGGAGGAACGAACAGTAAGGATATACACTAGTGTGTTTCAAAAAAATAGTTTTTCTCTAATCATTTGCATAGGTTTCTAAAATGTGAGGTTTGGTGAGTTGTGTATATCTGCAAACAATTAGAATTGCCTGCCTTCATTAAGGAAAAACTTACAGCATGTAAAAAATCACACTGTTTCTAGTATCGCTAATGAATTCCAGTGTTGTATTTATCTATCTCCAGTCAGTTTTATTTGAGCTTCCATACCCTACTTTACTTATTTAAAGCCTTGTGCACTATTTAATTCTATTTTCATTGTTCAAAATTCTATGCTGTTTCCCGTTTACTCTGTGCAGAGTGAAACATTGTATTTAATTACTTTTTAACGATTTATCAATTCATATAGTTTCTGCATGTGCGGCTGGCAATGTTAATGTTAATTGATAGAGCCCAGTCCCCCTAATGGGGAACCATGAGCTCAGTGAGAAAGTCAACCAGAGCTGCTACTCGTGTCTGGCTTGTTGGCCAGCAGTTACCTGCCCCGAATATCTCAACTTGTTCAAATCAGCTTCCAACCAACAGTCACATTTTACACAGACTGTCCTATGATCTTAAAACCAACAAGTTAACTCTTTCAGTGAGCTGTTTAAACGCTGTTGATGAAGTTTGGCAGTTAGCTAGCATACCTACAACGCAGAAGTCAAATGCAGTGGCAAAGGTCAAAAGTCTGTATGAGAAGCATTCTAGAATCAAGAAGAATAAGAAGCGCCAGTCAGATGCACAGTCTCAGAAACAGATTTTAGCAATGCACTTTTGAAGCTTTTTGATGTTGGGCATGCTGATGCAGAATTATTGATAAAGACTCAAGAAGACTGGGATTTTCTACAAGATCAACGTACAGACAGAAAAATGATAACTGATGGAGAGGACATTGAATTCAAAAAACGAATGAACAGAAAGGAAAAATGACTACATGATAAAATGAAATGCAACGATAAAGAACAGCTGAAAGAAACAGAGAAGCTGGAGAGCTGACAGAGGCAGAAGACAATAGTGAACATGAAAATGATGATGAAGATGATGTAGCAGCAAACATGTCAAAATACCACCAGAATTTATGAACTGGTAGACAGCCTGTCAAAGACATTAGCACAGTAGATACAGAATGGCCTGAATCGGTATCCAAAAAATGACCGGTGGATGATCCTCTTTTTGTTGCCTGCTTGGACTGCACAAGAATAATTTCTCGTTACACCGGCGCTGCAAGCGGCTGGTGCTGATGTAAATGATCTGGTCATGTCAACAAGTTCAATACACAGAGCAAGATAAGTTGCACAACAATCCATTGCTGAGAAAGTAAAGAAGCAGTTTCAACCAACAGCACTGCCTTGTATAGCCGGCCTTAGGCATAGGCCAACTAGGTGGCCACCTAGGGTGCCGCTGTAGCAGGGGCACTTTTCCAGTATTTATTGGTGTAGGTAGATCAGGATGGGGGCACCAGATGGTGTGGAAGGGGACGCCGTAGAACCCTTTGGCCTAAGGCACCAGTTGACCTAAGGCTGCTCCTGACCCCTTGTAGCATATTTTGATAGGAAGCTGTTACCTCAAGGTGATGGAGAATGTGCTGATTACATGCCAATTGTTGTTACAGGTCAAAATACTGAAATACTGCTGGATGTACATCTTTCAACAAGCATTGGTGAGCTGATGGGACAAGCAGGGGTACAGACATTGCATAGCTGGCCAGGTGTTCCAGAATGTCTAGCCCGTTTGTACACTGGTACTACCAGTGCCAATACTGGTGTGTGCACAGGTGCCACCACAGTGATTCAGCGAGCATTTGAGAAACGACTTTTTACCATGCAGACATCACATTTTAGAAATTATTTCTATGGCAGTGCTTGACATGTTCTTCCCATCTTCAGGACCACAAATAGCAGTTTTTAGAAGATTTAAACAATACTGGAAACTTCTTGACTTGAATGCATACGCACCACTAATTAAGGAAACTGAAGGTAATGGATACCTTTTACACCATGAAAAACACTGGCTAGCTGAGAAGCGAAGTGAGGTTTTTGCACTACTGTGAGACAAGCTGATGTATGAAACAAAGCCTCGTGATGACTATCTTGAATTTCTCAAGCTGTCACTGCTGGTCCTCAATGACAAACCACAAGGTGAAGCATTTGCTTTCAGTCCACTCAGTGCATGCCATCATGCCAGGTGGATGGCAAAAGGCATATACTGCCTTAAAATCTACTCCTTCCGGGAGCAGTTTAGATTAACTGCACATGAAATTCAGGATTTTCGCCAAATCTGCCTCTTCACAGTGACAGTGTACGTTAAGTCATGGTTTTCACTACTGACACTTGCAATGCTCCACTCAATGATCTTTGCCTGTTGCAGACATTGGAGTCATTTACAGACATAGACAACCAGATGGCTCAAGTTGCTTTGTGAAAGCTCAAGGGACACCTTTGGTATTTGAGCAAAGATCTCATAGTACTGCCCTTGTTCTCATATCGAGTGCGGAACGAACAGAAACAGCACATTATTGAAGCCTTGAAAAAGCAACCCAGCAAGGAAGATCTATGAAGAATCAATGCAAAAGCTGTTGCCAGTTTCCAGGGCATGACCTTATCTGACTTCCCAACAGAACAATAAATGAATCTGTTCACTGCTGTCAACATAAACCCATATTTTCTAACAGCTGATCCTGCAGCATGGAGTGACATGCCTGAGTTTATCATTGCGAAACAAACTGTTACAGCTTTGTAAGTTGTTAACGACTGTTCCAAACTAGCAGTCATATTAGCAACTGACTTCTGTCAAGTGGTACCGCAAAACAAGGAACAGCAAAAGTCGGTATATCAGATCGTTGAACACCATCGAAAGAAAGTCACAGAACCACTAAAAAGACACTATAGTACTATAAATGAACTAATGTAAACTTGAGCTTACTACCTATGAATGTTAATTTTTACTAGGCTTATTTTTTCCTAAACTATTTGACATTTTTGTTGCTAAGAATTACAAACAGACATTTCAGATGCAGCATGAAACTGATATGTGCCATTTGAGTACGGATTTGTGAATATATTTCATTTCTATTGGCGCAATTTGGAAAAAAAAATTAAAAATCTCAGAATAAAAGTGCACTGAGCTGTCACTTAACTTAGAGATTAAGGCTTTAAATTTTATATGGTTCTATGTCCTACCAATCTTCATAAAATCAGAGAGTATGGGAACAGAAAATCAAAAAAATTTTTTTTTGCATATATATATATATATATATATATATATATATATATATATATATATACATGAAACACCCTAATATACACCAAATTAGAGAGCTGTTTGACATGACAAAAAGCACGAGATTTCCTAGCAGTGGATTTTCTGACCTTCATTGAAAAGGGATCAAAACCTCATCACCAAAAGAGTCGACTGTAGGGTGAGCAGATGAGGATGAATTAGGAATCCCTCATCCTATGTGAATAGACCTATCCTGTGGAGTAGCTTGTGATGATTGTTTCTGGACTGATGAAAAAGAAGGGGAAACCAATGCTTGTCGTGGCCAAAAGGGAGTTACCAACATGATTTTGAACCTGTCCTACATAATCTTGTGTAGGACCTTTGGAAACAGGGGAAGATGGGGAATGCATACAGCAACATGCCTTTCCAAGAAAAGGGCATGGAGTTCAACTTCAAAGCCTGAGAACTTGCTACTGTGGAGCAGAACATGAGGAATTGTCTGTTTGGAAGGAAGGCAAGAACTATTTGAATGTCCAAGAAAACGTCTCTGTGAAGCATCCAATCATGATGCTCAGCCCAGGATATTTTCGGACTGTTTGCCACGATACTGCCTTCAGAGGGAACATAAGCTGCCTGAAGAATCAAATGGTGGTAGACAGCAAAGTCCTGTGATAAAAGGAACAGTCTGGAGAGACAGTGCTGTGTGTGAAAGCTCTGAGAGGACCTGGAGTCTGAAGGAAATACAGAGCTTGAACAGCCAGGATAACAGCCTTCATTTCCTTGATGCTGTTATGCTTTTTTACTTCCTGTGATGACCAGATCCCCTGAACCTTAATATGATTGGAATAGGCCCCCGTGTTGGATCTGAAGGAACTGTAAAACAGCTTCTAATTGAGGGGAGGTCCCTGAAAGAGAGACCTGGACTGTGAGATATTTGGGTGATACAATTCCTGTTTTAGGCAAGACAAGTGAGGAATGAGAAAGTCCAGAGGGTGATAATACTGCAGCCAAACTGACTGTAGATACCAGTATAACTTTCTCATATAGAGTGTGGCAAAATGAACCATTCAAAGAGTGGATGCCACAAACCCCAGGGCTTATAAAAACACTCATGCTGAAATCTCTTGCAAAGGAAGGAGAGACTGAAAAGAAGGCTGTCAAAGAGAGGACCTTGGAAAGAGGATTAAGGGTCTGAATCTTCCACCTCAAGAAAACTTGCTCCTGAGGAGTCATCAGAATTGACTTCTTTAAACTGAGAGTGAAACCCAGACTGCAAAGAAGAAGTCTATATCCTATAGAAGAACTCAGTGGAGAGGAGTCCTGAAGAAGAAGGTCATGTGGATAAGGAAAACTTGAATGCTAAGTTTTCAAAATGTTATGACCAGAGTTATACATTAGAGCTATTTAATGATCAAAAGGCAAAGCAGTGAAAGAGAGAGAACCATACAAATTTCATGAAAAGAGGGTGAATTGGAATATGGAAATAAGTATCAGTCAGGTTCAGAGAAAGCAAAAAAGACAGAGGAAGAAGCAAAGGGAAAGAAAGACTTAACATTTTAAAGGAAGGAACTTTCAGAAAGATGTTGACAAAGGACAGGTCCAGTATGTGCCTTCAAGAGCCCTCCTTCCTGTGAACCAAAAACATTCTGGATCAGAAACTCTTGCCCTTCTGGGCAGGAGGCACTGGCTGAAAAGTACAATAAGCCAGAAGGTCCTGAAGAAGAGGAAAAAGAGGCAACAGAAAAGGAGGGGGTTGAGAAGTCCCTGCAAAAGGAGGAGGACCTTCCACACTATGAAATAACTTTTGTAAATTACTGACAGATCCCTAGAATTTATTGTGATCTGATGCCAAAAGGGAAATGACACAGTTACAATTTGGTAAAGAGGAATCTTCTGAGGGGAACAGAAAGATGATCATCAAATAAAAGCTGACTTGTCTGGAAAGAAAGAAAGATTTCTGTCCCCTGAAATCCTGACCAGGTTTCTTAGAAGAAAAAAAAAAACTTAAGCCTTTTACCTGTTAAATGACGCTTATGATGTTTATGCAGAAAGAGAACCTTCATGGGGTAATTCCTCTGATATTTAGGAGTAGGAGAGAGGAAAATATATTTAAGGCACTGCACAACATTTTGTAAGGCTTTAAAAAGAGCCTAATACATTTTGTTTATCTAAAGGGGAGTCCAAAAATTTTGCCTTCACATCCTCATTGCCAGGAGTCCTCCTGATAACTTATAACTGACCCTGATGCAGCAACCCTAGAATATGCATTAGCAACATCTTATCTGTATTTGATAGGCTGGTGAGCTACTTGCAAAGAAGAACTCAAGGAAACCACACACCTCAGTTTGGTAAACAGGGCAAGAGCAAATCTAGTTGTGTCTGGTAATAAATGGCCATGAAAGCTAAGGTAGCAGAGGTGTACACCTATCCATGGTCAGACAATCCTTTTCTGATGCTAAGAGATTAGAAGAATTAAGCAGTTTAGTAGGCTTGTTAGATGTAAGGGAAATCACAGAAACGTCTGATGAAGGAGTCTTATGCAGATATTTTTGTGCTTCAGGCACCTTACAGAACCTGTTTTTTTTATTCTTTTTGTTTTTTTTTTAGGAGCAGGGGGCTCAGAAGCAGATGCAAAAGTGTCTAAAAGAGTTTATACCACAGGAGGAACTACAGAGAGTCTGGAGAAATCCATCTATAAGAGGTCATATCATCTCTTTTGGACATCAGACATCTGAGCTTTTCCAGTGAAAAGGTTCCATCATTTTAACAATGGTATCCTGCTAAAAAAAGTTCTCCAACAGGAGATTCAAAGGAATACTCCTCATTAGACCCCAAGGCAAGATGTGAATATATCTTGGAAGAATACTCCAGAGAATCCTCCCCAGAATCCAAGTCCTCATCATAATCAGAAGAAGGGAGCAGAAGAGGAAAAACCAAAAGTAAAAGGAAGTGACAACCTTGAGGAGACTTCAAAGTCATAAGGCCATGAAAAAGATCTTGGGTGAAATGTGGCCACTCCTTTTGGTGGCCATTACCAACAGAAGCTACATGTCTTGTCTTTTGCTTCTTCTTGACAGGAATATCAGCTCTAACAAACCTTGTCTAACCTAAATAAGTGGACCCAGAATTTCCTCCCTTCAGAAATCACCAGCAGCTGTTCCCCTTCTTGTCCCGAGCAGATGTCGGCTCATCCTCAGAGGACATGTGAATGGCATGCCCCATGTTAGCCTTCAACAGAAGAGGCAGGAGTCAGAACTGGACATTCCTCAGTGTCTTCATCTGACCATACCAAGACATCTAGCAGAGGCTGGACAGCAGAAGTTTCTGGTTACATCTTCTTAGACTTCTTTTTTGAATGTAGCCCAACATATGGTTGGGATGATTCTTAAGCCATATCACACTGTTTGTGATTCATACCCAAACAAAAAAAAGGGCATTTTTCAAGTCTGTTTTTATGGGTAGTCTGCTTCCCACACTCACCTTTTCCCTTTGAGCCTGAGATATCCCTTCAATAAAACAGACATCAAAAAAGAGTAGACCCAGTAGGGAACATGGAAATATATGTCCTAGACTCAGAGAACAGTATAAGATATACAACCTGTACACTAAATTCAAAATGCTGCTTGCAGATTGGCAGCAGAGAAGTTCTGAGGATTTGGCGCTCATGTCACTTAAGTACTTTATGTCTGAGATGTTGGGCATGTGCCTGACATATGGTGCTTGGAAGAGTCCAGGCTTTGGTATGCTGGCTGAACATATGGCTATCCCCAGCTGGATATTCTTATAGTAAGGAATACTGCAACAGGAAGGACATCTACTTTTTTAAGGTCTGGTTGAAAATCAAGCTATTGCTGACCTGGTTTGCTGAACATAACCCCTCCACCCATCTATCACTAGAAAGCAGGTCCTTCAAAAGCTCTCCTAAGGCAAGAATACTGTATCACTGACCCCCAGTAATATCCCAGGATGTCTCCTAAATATCAAGAAGCACCACCTATTAAGACTGCTAGAATCACTATTTAATCATAGTCTGCAGACAGGCTTTGTGCTATGTGAATGGAGAACTGCAACTGCCATCCTTATGCACAAGAGCGGTCCATCTACAGATGGAAACTACAGACCCATGCCATGGAATGCATCATGGAAATGATTAACAATGACAAAGGAAATCTTCTGACACTAGATCCAACCCAGTTTGGTTTCATCATGGGCTGATCATGCCTGCTCAACCTGATGGATTTCTTTGAGAAAGTCACCATACAATGGTTGAAGGCAAAACAGTGCATACGGCTTACCTTGTTCTGGAGAAGTCACTGAATACAAGAACCTACTAATGCACTGTAGACAAACTCATTGAAATAGGTATAAATCCATGTGTCACCCAATGGATAGCTGGGTGGCTCACAGATGGGACCAAAGATAGGCGAGTCCATCTCCACAAAGAGGACAGCCACTAGCAGAGTCCCACAGGGTTCTGTGTTAGGATGACTGCTTTTTGGCATCTACTTCTCTAAATTCAGTCATCATCAAAGGTCTCTGGCAGACCAAGTTTGCTGACTATTACAAATAAGATACAGTCACAAAATCCTCCCAAGATACAAATATCCTCCAAGAAGGGGCAACTCAGACAAATAGCTGGTGTCAGAACCATGAGATCTGAAACTCAATTCCAACAAATGAATGATAATATCTGTTAAGAAGTCAGTCCACCCCTGACAACTACCTCAATGATAATACACCTGTAAGAGCAGATCCAATAGTCAGGGATTTCAGGAGAAGTGTAGAAAGTAACCTGGCCTTCGACCATTGTGTCCAAGGTAGTAAGGAAATATGTTGCACAACTTATAAGCAAAAACATGGCGTCTAGGTCCTAAGAAGTCTTCATTCTACTTTATTCTGCTCTCATAAGACAAATCATTGAGTACAATGCCACCTTTGGAAGATACAAAACTGTAAAAAGAAACAAAAAAATTCTTTAAGATGTCTTTTAAAATTGAAGTCTAGAAAGATGAACATTCAGCTTTGTAATAACATGCAAAGTATCATATGCTTACTTTTGTTAATTTTTAACTGTACAGGAAAGTTTATTGATTTATTGTTTTTAATGGTTGCAATCTGTCATAGGAAGTGATGTCATTCTTTTTATATTATATACTGTGTAATTTCCTGATATTTTTTTTGTCTGAGGAAGTTCATTTACTAAAATAAATGAAAGCGCTAACCACATTATTTCCTAGCCTTTCCGTTTTTTTGCTTCTTTTTACAGTTTTGTGTGTTTTTCACCTTTGGAATGTACCTAACCAGGCACAAGCAACAAGTGGAATGTACACAAAGGTTCCTCACAAAAAAGGATACAGGGCATAAACAATGTCATACACAGATTGCCCTATCCCTGTGTTCAGTATCCTACAGGCTCCTACAAAGTGATGCATGTCTCGCATACAATGATCCTTGGATCCTACTCTTATGGACCTTCTGCAAATCCACAAAATAAATAAGAGAAATACCTGATCTAAGGACTGAACCTTGCTTGAAACATAAATAGGAGATGTTGGAGGGACCAGTATGTGCCAAAGAGAGTACCCCTTCACTGGAACAGGCTTCCCATCCATGTGAACCAGAGTTCTTCCCTAAACAAGTTCAAGCATAATTTGGACCAGTGGATGGGGAACCCTAACCTAAATATACTGCTTATGATAATGTTAACTTCACTAAATTTGTCAGATATATTTTTTCGGATGCATGGCTAGGCCTATGGTCATCAGCTTAGTACACAACTATGAATCTTTGACTGCAAACTGGATGTTCCTGCATACAGTCTTATGGATACTCATATAGTCCAATAAGTATTGGACTAGACTAACACATAGTGTAGTGACCATGTTCTCAAAGTTAACATTAAAAACACAGTGTGGATTTGAGAAGGGATATTTTCTTATTCCATACCATATTAATGATGCCCTCCCTTAAACCTGACACTGCCCTCCCTTAAACCTGACACTGTAGTCAACGAGCTGGATACGGGTCTATATCACCACATCGAATGATGATAAGTTCGAACGGCCTTTGTTGGAGCCTAAAAGTCTAAAAACCCTAAACAGTGAACTCACAGAACAGTGTTTTTTTTTCCCAGGGAAAAAAAATCGCTGCACTGTGAAAAAAAAAATCACAACTTTAAAATAAACTGAAGTGGGGAGCTTCACCCTCCACACCACCCAATGTGGGAGGCTATGCCCCCCATACCCCCCCTACTTAAATATACCAACTCTGAGATCACACTACAGTGGAGGAAATGGCAAAGCCCTGAAGACGGCCCACAGATTTTTTTCCTTGGGATAAAAAAAATCGATGTTCCGTAACTTCACTGTTTAGGGTTTTCAGACTTTTCGGTTCGAACAAAGGACGTTCGAACTTATCACCATTCGATATGGTGATATAGATCCATTGGATACTACTGTTGGCAACACACCATTATTGACAAGTATATTTTATACAGAGTCAGGAAATTATTTCTAAATGTATATTCTCTATGATAAAAGAAGTCATAATTTCTAAACTCGCAAAACCTTACACGTAGAAGGCTAAGCCACATGACACACATACTAAAAAAAAAAAACTTGAGCTAACGGTTAACTGTACAGTGGTGGCAAAACTGCCAGAATACTAAATACACTGTAAAACTTATAGAAATTATTATTTTTTTTATTAAACTGAAATGTATGTCAAACAGACAGCTAGCAGCTGTCTTCAAAAACAATACAACTTCTTCTAAAGGAACCAAGCATCAATTGCTATAATAAACATGTTAAACAAAAACTCGATTACATCAGTATTGCACTTGGAATCATAAAACTTTAACTAAAATCTCAATATCCATTTGCAAACCTTTTGTATCAAAATTAGACATAAATATCATTTTGTGGTGCACAAATTAAGAGTATTTCTTCCAAACATGATATAATAGATGTAACCAAGTGCTAGCAGTTTATAAAGTTTACAGTTTATTTAATATCTCTGCAGTTTCATGTCATTGTACAGTTAATGGACTTATCAATTTATACATCATTCCCTCTACAAAAAATCTTGCTAGCTAGAAAGGCCCCAAAGATTCCTAAACAAGAAATTAACTGGACTAAACTCCCTAAGCTAGAATGATAGATTAGAAACCTATGTTTCATCCAGTCAGGCCTTTTCACTGTGATCTGTAACTAGCCTTATGTGCCCCAAAGGACCATGCCCTGCTTCCGGTCCTTCACCTCCAGTAGACCTGTGACAACATCACAGACACTCACACCAAAGACATAAACCATCCTTGCACAAAAGCAGGGCACAGTGTCATGATAAACTCCTGACCTAAAATATTCTCCCTTACTTAGGGAACAGACATACTTGCATAATAAACAAAGCAAGATCTGAACTAATTTTAGGACCCAAACATGACAACTGAGTGGTATTTATAAATTCATCCTTATAATATGGCTTTCTTGACGAGTACATCTAATAATTCTTAAGCATCATGAATGTAGAGTGGCTAGGCTTGATAATTACAGTCTAGACCACATGTACCTATGATACTATATATTCTTTACAATTCGTATTTCAAGGAGCATAGCATTTATTCTATTTAAGTACTTTGCAGTTATCAGTGGTAATTTATTCTGAAGTGACTTGACATCAAATACCCAGAAAAAGCTGGTGTCTTATCTAAATATTTGTTTTCTTTAATGTATTACCAGTGACCACATTAGTTTATGACTTTAAAGGAGATTGTATAAGGACATCATACTTTTTTTTTTTTGCACAGAAAATTGAAACAAACTGGAATTTTGCTTGGGGATAACATTCGTCAAACCTCTGTTGCACAAGTTTGCTCAGTGTGATTGTGGATTGTGACTCAGAGACTGAGGTAGTGTGGCACTACAGTAGGATGCTGATGGCAGGTCTCAGCTGGGCAAGGATAATGCTAATTAACTATGTGCTCATTCACAGACATTTTTGCCTGTACTAGAATAACACAGTATATTGATTAAAGAAATAGGTGGACCAGGTGTGAATAACATGAAAAAATAGTGTAGACCATGTTATGTTATTATACAAATATTACTTTTAATTGCAGTAGCAGGTTTGGTAGCACCAGAGTAGGTAAGTTCTATAAGCCATCTGTGTGTATGTGTGACGGTTGCATGTGGGTGCACGTGTGTCTCTGTATTTGTGCATTTATATGTGTAGCAGTGGGTCTACTTCTAAATTTCAAACTTCCAAACTGGTAACTATCTTATGGTCGAGACCATAATATCAAAGATTTGAAACTTCGAACCATTTAAATGGAGATTTCCATACAGAGCAAAATTGTATATTTACCATTTTCCTTGTGTAGTGCTATTTCAGAGTTGGTATATTTAATTAGTAGGGGGTGTGGGGGATGCAAGGGGATTTGCCCTTCTAAAAAAAAACATAACAGAAAATACTTTTTTGTTTTTATTTTTTATTTAAATGTTGAAGTTTCAAAACTTCGATCTTATGGTCTCAACCATAAGAAAGCTGTTGTTTTGAAAGTTTGAAATTCAGAAGCGGACCCATAGAAGCATGCTTGCAATTGTCTGGATATGTGTGTGTGTTTCTGTCTGTGAACATGTATGTATATATATATATTTATGTATGTATGTATACATGTGTGTGTGTGTGTGTGTGTGTGTGCCTGCTCGCACTTGATATTATTCGCCTATGCAACTGTGTTGCATGGGTTTCTAACATCTCTCAACTGCCCAGATTTTTGCCTCATATTTTTGGTCTATTTCTCATAAAATGTTGTGTTTTCTGGCAAACCACTGCCAGATTACTGAGGACTGAAGTCATAAAATGATGACAAGACATTTGAGTTTCAGGCTTCATACCATTTAGAAAATTCATGTTAATGCAAAACCTGATATTCTATGAACTTTCTAAGTTTGTGAGAACAATATTTAAAAAACTATCCCTTTTTCAGCCTTTGTTTCCCCCCATTCTTTATGTCTTTGTCCAGATTTCTTGCTCTAAGAGGTCGAGAGGTATGGTTTATATTGAGAACACAAGTGTGGTTAGCTCTAACTGTTTTAATGCACAACACAAAGACATGATAATGAGCCATCAAGAGGAAGCTGCACAATGTGGCTTCTATCATGTCTTTTAATTCACAAATATTATCATCATGTTACTATACTATTTAGGGGAAAATCATACAGTGACACTTTAAATCCTATAAAATCAAAGGTTCTTTTCATTAAGCTTAACCCCACTTTAAGTTTGTACTTCCAATACACATTTAAATGGTGTGACACTGTGTATGTCTAACAAAGATATGCAAGCTAGAACCCTCTTTTATGAATACATTTCTTACAAATATGCCTGTATACATTTTTAAAAAGTTTACTTTTGCACTTCATTTCAGATTCCAGTACATGATGGGCCTATGTATGGGTCACTGGAGGACAGCAACTTAATTCTGTTAATTCATAATTCAAAATTAATTTCCTTAATTTTCTTCCCTATTTCTTCTTAAATGGCATACATTCAGACTCTGTAGAATAATAAATCAGCAGTACATTTCTATGTGGAGAACAGTTTTCTGAAGCCATAGTAAATGTTCCCTGTTTCTGTTTCCACAAATAGCTGCTAGGCTGTTGGATCATGTCTTCTGACAGTCCTGGTCATGACAGCAAGTTAACAGCTGGGTTTTCTAAATTATTCCATTATCTGTTAATTGGCAAGATCTGATCTTTTCATGGAAACAAGAGGAGAGAAGTGAGGCACATCAATCATTTTATATGGGAACGATGTTTCAGTTCACAGCATGCATATACGCATGCACACTGAGAGGCATCTCATCCAAAGGAGGATACACTCAAGACTCCTCTCACTCTCTCTCCGTGTAACAGCAGACTGGTTGAGCATATTCTGAGATGGAAGCCTTTGCCTGTTACAGGAAGCATGCTCAGACTTTATTGCTCCTACAAAGGAGAAGAGGAAAGTACCTGAAACCAGAATCATGTAGCAAGAGTACATTCACAGCCAATTGCAGTATCATATAGAAACCAAAACCAACAATAACCAAATTAAAGGGGATGAAATCCACCTCACAATCCAGGGAATGGCTGGCGGGTGCTGCCACTAAGACAGTGAGGAATTCAAACATCTAGTGTTACAATTAAGCAGGATTTAACACAACTCTACTATGTTCATCATTCCCACTGCCTCAGTGTCATTTTGGGTATATTCCCAAAGCTTATCCCTACCCGAGAATTGGAAGGATAGGGATACAGAAGTGCCTGAAGAAGAATCCTAGCGAAGCCTGCTCTGAACTTGAGAAGAAATCTAATTTGTAGTGCTTTGGGAACATATGAACAGAGAAATAGAATGCTTCTAGAGTCCACCACTTTCTAACATGACATCAAAGAGGAAAAGGCCCTAGTCGAGTGAGCCTTAACTTTGCCTGGAAGAAGATTTACCAAAGCACAAGTAACAAAAAACAAAAGCAGATGACAACCATTGTACAATAATTTACAGTGAGACAGGTTTTCCTTTCTTAGCCCGAATTAGGAGACAAACAGAAGTTCAGCATTCCTAAAGGGTTTTGTACTGTTGAGATATTATCTGATCTGCCTTTCTGCATCAAAGGAATGTTAAATATTTCCTCCCTTGATTTATAGATCAGGATAGAAGACTGTGGCACTGATGGTTTGATTCAAGGTAAATTCAGAAACATTAGGCATGAATGATAGACTAGTGTGCAACACAACCCTGTTCTTATGAAAAATCAGATAGGGTCGGCCAACCATGAGTTTGTAGCTCAGAGACTCTCCTTGTAGATGTTGGAGAAATTAGTAAAAACGTCTCCCAAGTAATGAACCGTATATCAGTGTGAGTGGCAGATTCAACAGGAGATAAGGTCAATTTTTCAAAAACAAAGTTGAAATCCCAGGGAGGAGGAATTTATTTTTGAGAAAGTCACATGTACAACACTCCTTTCATAAATTGTTTGACCACAAAAAGAGACAAGAGTTCCATGGGCAGGAAAACTGAGATGGCTGCAAATGCACCTTGATAGAAGCATATTTTTGTCATTTTTATTCTTTTGTCAGTTAATCCACTCGTTTTGAAAAACAGAGACAAATCATGGATTAGCTGGCAAAAGAATAAGTCAAGAAACAAGTTAATACAAATAAAAAGTTTTATTATGCTCAACTACAAGATAACCATAAAAACAGCCCTGAAAAATTCTAGTCTTCCATATTCTCTCTCATCAACCCAGATACAAAATAGGATCCCAGTCCATACCAAGACATTCCCCCTCTTCAAACAGCTATCTACTTCAATACATACTTCATAGAATGTATAGCTAACTTACCCTCAAACTCGCCTAACACATCCCTTCCATGCAACTAACTTCCCCTGCCTTAGACCCTAGCACATCTCTTTCACAAAATTCAACTAAATTTAACCTCTCTGATACACATGTAGACATCTCCACCCACTTTACCATTCAACCAGTTTCTATAACTCTCATTAAAAAAAAAATAATAAACTTTTGCATAAACTAAAATGGTGTTTCTCCTCAGTCAACAACCTTCTCCCGGAATACCTAAAACTAGCTACAGATGCAATAGCATACCCAATGACTATTCTTGGTAATAGAGCAATTACAGAATCTTGTGTACCTAATATATGGAAAATGGCACATACTACCCCCTTATATAAAGGAGGTAATTCCACTGACTTTACAAATTTCCATCCAATAGCTATCCTGTCTCACCTCTCGAAAATCCTTGAAAGATATATACATCAACAATTTTTCCACTAACTCTTACAAAACAAGCTAATCACCAATATGCAACATGGATTTCAGCCAGACCACAGTGCTTCCACTGCATTACGATCATTTACAGACACTGTCAACAAAACTCACAACTCTAACAAACTTCTATTAGCAGTATTTCTAGATCTTTGAAAAGCCTTTGACATGGTCTCTCACACTAAACTCTACAATCAACTTTCCACCCTAGGTCTAGTCAACCATTCTTTAGCTACCTTGCTAATGGACAATAAGTTGTAAAATGGCAAGGCTCCATCTCTGCATACCGTCCCTGTTCCACAAGACTCCCACAGGGATCCATCCCTGGCCCTCTACTATTCAATATTTTTATCATCTACATTCATATTCTTGTGAAGCCTCCTTGATTCAGTATGCAGATGACTCCATCATCATCTGCTCTTCAAACACCTTTAATCACCTCCGATAAATCAGTCAACAAGTTATCTCCACTGAAATCTGGCTTACAAAAAACCCAACTCTTACTCAACCCATAAAAAACAAACTCATCTTCTTCACCCCCAAAAACTTGCACCCTTAGCAAAGTATCTTTCAAATTTTTTTCAGCAAATGGCAATGGAATTGAATTAGTTCACCATACCAAACTAATAGTAGTCATGACAGATGCTAATGCTAAATTTGACCTCCACATCCAAAGCAGTATCAAGAAAACCCATCAAAATCTAAATATACTACACAGAAAAAAAATTTTTTCTGAGCTCACCCACAAACATTATACTAGCCAAAACCATACCTCTCAACATTTTAATAAGAACTCTGGACATAGCCAAACTTAACGGGGTGTTACAATGGCCCAGAAATAGGAACAGATATTAAATATTACATTTACAAACTTAGAAAGTGGCTAGAATAATAGTTTTTTAATAACATGTATTTTATGAAGGATATGAAGTCTGAAATTTATGTCTGTCATTATTTACCAACTTTATTCCTCAATGGTTTACCACAAAACCACAAATTGTATGAGCAACAGACCAAAAATGTGAACCAAAAATCAAAACCTGTCTTTTGCCATCCATACTCAATGGAACCCCAATTCTAACCAATTTACAATCATCCATAAAAAACAAACTTGAAAGCTGATAGAGCAAAATGTGCCAAGCTTGCTACAAAATTCATCCTGCTTTACAAATCACTGTAAATATTTGCATACCCTTAATTGACTATAATTCCCCCTCCACCTCTCCTAAATTCAACTTATAACAATACATAAAATCATACACAAACCATTAGCCTGCCCATCTCTTACGCTTTAGTCAACATATATTTCTCTAAAACAACTCTGACATGAGAACTAAAACACCTTCTTGTCATAAATAATCCAAAAAAATCCCCTGGATAAAGCCTATATTCATATTCAGTAACAAAAAAAAAAATGGAACTCCCTACCTCAAGTCAACAGAACTAAGTCTAACCTACTCACCTTTAAATGCTCCCTAAAAGGATACTTAACAAAATCATGCATGTGCTCCTGCACCAGTCCTGGTTGAACGTACTCACTATACTTCAATCACTCTCTTCAGCTTAAGTCACACCTGAAAACTCTCTCCAACCTCCTACTCCACTCCTTTCTTTTAGTTTTTCCTACTACTTTACCATATCCACTTTCACTCTGCAGACCTTTCCTCTATTTTTTTCTCTCTTCTCGCAGCTCACCTAAGCTAACTTAAGATATTTTACCCTGCACTCTTCTTATAATATCCTTTTCTTTCCATGCTTACTTCCTTCTATATACCTACTATGAACACCCTCTCTCATACTAAGACATCATTCAATTTTCCCTCACTGTCAATAATCATGTAATGTGTAATATCTCTTTTAAATATCTCATTAGAGTTGCCTCAGGTCACATTCATCACATACTAATATATGCAACAAATAATCTGACTAATGAGGTTTTCCTCACATATTTTCATTGACTCATGTCATTATTTTTCATTGTACTTTAGTATCATTAAAGAAGTTATGTACTCAACCATAACATTCCACCTTTGTCCATTTTCATTCTACCTCAACTTATGGGTTCAGATCCAATCCCTTTAATCCCACTCAGCAATTATAATAGCTCTTGGTAACCAAGACGCTCTCAAGCTGTTCCTTTACCCATAATTTATTTTACATCTGTTAACCGGGAAAGTCCGACTGGACACATGTCCATTTTCAGTGGAGGCCTGGGGAGAAAAGCTCCAGATATACATAAGTGTAATTACAGTGAAATTCTTACTTTGTATTATAATGATATGTCCTTGTACTAACCCTGACTAACCCCCCCCCCCAATATAACATTATTCTATAACTCTCTTCCAATAACCCTCTTTGCAGTATTAGCAAATTCATCCCGCACCCCCTTCTTAGTATCTTATTCCTAACCTGCTTGCACTGAGTATGCTCCTAACAACCTTGCCTTCTTCAGTGAGCTCTTATCTTTCCACCTTGTATATAAACCAATCTATTTCATTCACTATGACTGTAACTACTTCCCCATGTACATACATTCAATAATTCTATTACTTCTCAGTGTTATACACTTTTTCATAACCAATTTACATCTTTACAAAGGCACATTCATACCCAATATACTAATCAAGGATATCTATCTCTTTCCCTTGGTAATAATACTGTATTTTACCTTATTAAACTCAGTAGTCACAATCTGTATATTTTTAGTTCTGTATAACTCAATTTGATGAAGAAATTCTTCAAGTTTATGAACTGTATATATTGCATGGACTTTTGTTTGTCTTGATTTATTTAGTTTAAAGTGGAGCTTTTCTCCCGGGGCCTCTACTTAAAATGGACATGTATCCAGTTAGACTAGCCCGGTCAACAAACGTAAAATAAATAAATAAATATATATATATATATATATATATATATATATATATATATATATATATATATATATTTAATGCTATATACACACAATTACATCCTTTTCTAAAGTACAGACAGGAAATAGATGGAAGTTAGTAGGTAAGGAGGAAATAGATGGAGATTGCATCTGTGAAGAGGAGACATTTAGCCTTAAGATCGTTGAGGAGGGGGTAGTTTGAGATTATATCTGAAAAGGGGAAACACATAGCCTTAAGGTGGCTAACATATATGCTAACAACCTTATTTCAAATTTTACCAGCAGGAGAGACAAATTAATTCAGAGCAATTTAAGGATCAGAGTTTTATACGTGTAGCTAGGTTCTCATATATTGTTTCTGTTTGAGTGGGGTTAGTCAGGGTTTGTGCATAGACAAAGCCAATATGTTTTAGGTGTTTCTTTAGGGATATTTTGAATTGGGGTAGGGAGGACAGAATAGTAAGTGCAGTAGGAAGTTCCAGTTTTTACCAGCAGAGTTGGAGAACAGTGATTCACCAGCTGAGTTGTGAGCTTCAGTAGTTTGTACTACCATACTGTTGAAAGAGCGGTGGGCTTTTAGGTTATTGTAGGAAGTGATAATATTTTTCAGTATGGGTGTATGGTTTGGTTGGAAGAGAATTTTGTGAACGACTATAATTATTGAAGTTGATAGGGTAGTTCTAGCCAGTCCAGGGATTTAAGGTTTAGGTAGTAGTGGGTTCTATAAGCTGAACCTGTAGCAAATCTGGCTATATTATTGTAGCAGCTAGTAAGTTTATTGAGGTTTGATTTCCTTAGGTTTACGAAGATGGGTGAGGCGTAAAGAAGGGTTGATAGTAGGTGTATCCAGGCAATAACAGCTCTGGCAGCTGGGGTGAGGAATTGTTTAATTCTGTATAAAGAGCCTAGTTTCTTATTAAATGTTTTGATAGTTTTGTCTATGTAAGCATCAAACTTCAGGTTGTTGTCGATGATTACCCCTAGTAGTTTAGTACAAGGTTCTGGGGAAATTATGGTGCCATTGTTAGATGTTATGGTAAGGGTAGGTGAGGAATGTTTGTGAGTCGGGGAGAAGAGTAATAGTTTGGTTTTATTTGGGTTTAATAGTAGTCGGTGACTAATGAGACAGTTCTCTACTTTACTGAAAGTGATTTGGGTTAAGAATTGTAAGTCTGTGGGTGAGGTGGCAGAGCGAATTAGTGTGGAGTCATCTGCATACTGAATATATGCTGCATCTGGGATGATTTTTATGAAGGTCATTATTGAATATGGAGAATAGGGGGGGACCTAATATAGATCCTTGGGGGGACTACAAGGGTGTCCGGTAAAAGGGGGAATAGGTGATCTTTCCATAGTACAGCTTGTTGTCTGTCACTTAGGTAAGAATGAAAACAGCTAATTGCTAGGTTGTCTATAGAGTGATTTTAGTGTGTCTAGGAGTAGTTGGTGATTTACCATGTCAAATGCCTTGGAGAGGTCTAGAATGAGCGCAGCGGAGAGCTTTTTGTCATTACGGTTTTGATTTATTGTGTGAGAGAAGGAGAGAAGGGATGAGGTAGTGTTATGGGAAGGTCTAAATCCATGCTGGGAGGGGGCTAGGAGATTGTTCTGATTCAGGTAGGCTAGAAATTTCTTATGGATGCATCTTTCCATTATTTTAGCAAGGGGAAATAGTACGGCAATAGGTCTATAGTTTGAGAGTTCAGTTGAATGTCCCCGTTTATGAAGAGGAATAATATGGGAGATTTTCCAGATGGAGAGGATGTAAGATTCGAGAATAGTTTGACTGATTAAAATTGAAAGTGGGTATGCGAGTCTGTGGGTAGTAGGTCTGCTGATAGGGTGGTGGGTTTCAGTTTTTTAAGTAGGGACTTAATAAATGATATAGGTACTAAATCAAACTTGAAGGGGATTTTATTTTCTTGTGGGGGTATGGTATTAGTTGAGGTATTGGGAGATAGTTGGTTGGCTAGGGATTGCATGGTTTCTGTAAAGAAAGTGATAAAGTTATTAGCAACAATTTTAGGAGGATGTTGTAGGGTAGCTAAGGGGGTAGGGGTTGTTGATTTACCTAAGTGGAGGAGTCTATTTATGTCTATATGTCTAGGAGTCTATAATGCGCCATTCCTAGTTATCTTAGATCTTGTTTGCTAATAAAAGTTTGTGGAAATATCAGAAGTATCCAGAGAGACCATATCTGAAGCTCAGTAGATTGCAAGTTCCCACCTAATCCTACTCAGTAAACTAGGAGTTCGAAGGCAGGGGGCTTGTGGGTGGGGAGTTGAGGAAGAATGAAAATGGAGAATACAGATGGAAAATTATGGTGAGTACATAACTTTTTAATGGGTGTATATTATGTTATCGAATTTTTTAAAGTTCAAACGTCATATGGTAGAACCCATATGATCGAACTTTTAAAAGTTCGAAAAGCTAAAAAAAAAATTAAGAGAAAAAACCTACCTGACCTTGTTAAGCAGGGAGCCAAACACCCCTACACCCCTCACACCCCCCACTCTTTAAATATGCCAACTCCGAGATCACACTACAGTGCAGGAAAGGGAAATCTTCCCATTCCATACTGTACAGAGATCTCTGCTGAAACGTTCAAATTTTAAAAGTTCAGTCATATGGTGTCGACCATATGACGTTTGAACTTTTAACAGTTTGATAACATAATATACACCTCTATTTTATCTGATGTTGTCAATTTTCATTCTATCCTCAACCTATGGGGCAGAGTCCCCAGTTACCTTAGCTCCTGAGTGGACTCAAGGAATGATGTTCCTCAGCACCACTAAATCAAATGATGCTGTACACCTGGAAACCAGATCCAATATCTAGTGAGGTATGTGGAGCAGGCCAGGTTGCTGCTGCACAAATTTCATCCATAGAAGCCCTAGTTTGAAAAACAGATGTAGTAGTCATTGTTCTAGTAGAATGGGCTTGTAATGATTTTGGCAATGCCATGCCCAAATGGTCATAAAGGAAAGTAACGCAATGCTAAACCATCTGGACAGGGAAACTTTGGTGACTGGTTTACCTAATTTAGCATCTAAGAAAGAAACAAATAATTGGTCAGATTTCCTGAAATCTTTTGCTCTATGAAGGTAAACATGTAAATGTCTGTGAACATCGAACAAATGTAACAAGTATTCATCTTTGTTCTCAAATTTTGGAAAAAATACTGGAAAACCGATGGACTGATTAGTATTTGCCTCTGATACCACTTTTGGTAAAAAGGTTGGATTAGTACGGAGAGATACTCTGTCTTTATGAAAAATCAAATGTGGCGGTTTTGAAGATAAGGCTTGAATTTCCAAAATTCTACTTGCAGAAGTCATGGCAACCAAGATAGTCCTCAAAGAAAGAAATTTGAGATCACACTTAGCTGCTGATTCCAAAGTGGGGTGTGTAATGGTAAGCAACACTAAAATTAGGACCCAAGGGGAAGAAGGATCTTTATATGGGGGTCTTTAAAAGGTGAGTTCCTCTTAATAATGCTTTGCAGAGTTTATGTGAAGCAACTGAGGAACCACAGAAACCAATGAGAAAACTGGATATTGCTGCCAACTGAAAAATGATAGCTGAAGAAGAGGAACCATCACTGAAAAGTTGATAAAAAAATAAGAATATCATGAACTGGGGCAGAGAAGTGATCAATATTATTCTGTAATGCCCAGTGAACAAATCTTTTCCATTTCCTGGAATATAGCTTACTTGTAGATGGTCTATGAGAAGACAGAAGTATATATCGGATTGAAGAGGAGAACATAGGTTTGTCTGGCTATTAGGGGAATTGAAAGCAGCCAGCCTGAGATTGGGTTTGTCTGGATGAATCATCCCCACTGGGTGAGACAGGACGCCTGGAGTTGGATCCGAATCCACAGTTGGTCAAGTGAATGAGGCCATAGGAAGGGAAACCAAATTTGTCGCAATGAGGATTACTTTGCACTTCAACATGGCTGCTTTCTGTATAATTAATGGGGTTGGGGAAAGGCATAAAGGAGACCAGGGGGCCAATTGTGAAGAAGAGCATCCCTCAGTGACTCCCCGCTTGGTGGGAACAGGGTGAACTAGTTGCTGCACATGTTTAGAGAAGAAACAAAAAGATCACAGCAAGACTGAACCCCATCAACAAAATATCATGTCACATTCTAATTGAGGGACCATTTGTTGGGTAAAAGGATGCACCTGCTCAGCTTATGAGAAAGCGGTTGAAACAGATCACCCATTGCCACACACTGAGAGTTTCTTAACACAAGGGGTAGGATCTGATTCCTCCTTGTTTGTTGATATACCAGACTACTGACAAGTCTGACTGAATTGCAATTGTTCCTCAGTAAAGAGCATCTTGGAAAGCCTGCAACGCTAAGAGAGAGGCTCTCATCTCTAGAACACTGATATGCAAATTGAACTCTGTGGGGACTAAATGCCTTGGATGTTTTTGCCCAGAAAATTCCCTCCACCCTAGATGGAAAGCGTACATGATAACTCTGACCTTGAGCTAGGGAAGAACAAACGGGGGACCTTTTAGTATCTGATCTGAATGAATCCACCATCTGAGATTCTTTTAGCAAATATTGGTGATTCTTATTTGAGTTGACACTGGTTGATGAAGGCTACACGATTGTGCTGTTAACAGCCATTGCAGAATTCTCATATGAAATTTTGCCAGCGGAACGTTATTGCCACTGCCATGGAACCTAAAGTCTGAAAACCAAGTAAGGTGAGATTAGGTTGTGGCATATTATCCTTGTGACTTGAGACCTGCTTGTTTTGACCCTTGAAGGACAAAGTGAGGCTACTGTCCTTTCTGTACTGACAACTGCTCCTATGAAGCTGAAACTTTGAGTAGGCCTTAGATATGATTCCTCATAGTTTATTGTTATCCCTAGACAGAAACAGGTGTGGTAAATGCTGTCTCTTGCCTTTAATAGTTGATGCCTGACAGGGGTGAAAATGATCCAGTCATCTACATACAGAAACACCAGGAATTCATGCAGCCTCAAGTGAGCTGTCACTATGGCCATGCATTTGGTAAACACTCTGGGGGCTGTGGTGAGACCAAAGGGCAGTACTCTGAGCTGATAATGACTGGCTCCCAACCAGAAGCATAAGTACCTCCTGGATTGTTTGTTCATTTTTATGTGATAATATGCATCCTGAAGGTCTACCAAGCACATCCAGTCATCCTTTTCCAAAAACAGAAGAATGGACTGAATTATGACCATCCAGAACTTGTTTCATTAAGCTGATTTGTTCATGTAGCTGAGATCCAATATGGTCTCCAATCCCCTGTTTTCTTTGGCACTAAAAAGAATCTTGATTAAGTTTGTGATCCTTTTGGTCCAGTGGGACCTCTTGGGTGACTTGTTTTTCTATCACCTTTTCCACCTGAATAGCCGCTTGTTCCCTCTAACTGGGAGGAACATCACGGGTATTTTTGCACTGTGGAGGAAGAAAGGAAAAGGGTATTATATATAACTTCTAGAATTATCCTCTGAACCCAGGGATCCAATGTTATATTCAGCCAGGCTCTCCGGTGCCAGGATAGTCAACCCTTGATTGACTTCAGGGTAGGTTAATCGGACCTACATTCAGGAGCACTGGAAGGGCCTGTCAAAGAAAGACTCTCTGGACCCTTGGTTTTGTGGGACTCCTAAGCCGCAACAGAGGCGTCTACCATTAGACTTCCCTCCTCTGCCCCTGGGGGTTCTACTGCGACATGTATCTTAAAAAGACCCTTGCAATTTTCTGAACCAAATTTTCCCACTACTTTGCTGATTCCTTGAGAAGAATCACTGAGGAGTAGAGAAATATATGCCCACAGCAGAAACGGTCTTTCCATCTTTCTCACACTTGGACAATGTATCTTTTACCTTAGGGCCAAATAAGGACATGCTGTCAAAAGGAGCATTGATGAACAGAGACTTGAAACGCCTCACAAAGTCACACAAGCGCATCTAGGCATGCCTCCTTATGGGAATGCCTGAACCCACTGCTCTACTCACCTCCTTGGGCTACATGTGAAATAAGCCTTATGGAAAAGTTAGAAAGAAAATGGAGGGTAGCCAACTGGGAAGTAACCAAGGCCTGTACTTCCTCAGATATGGATCTTGCTAGGGTATCTGAAAAATCTTTAATCAGATCCCTAAGTAACCTAATGAAATGTGTCAGGTAGTTTAGGGACTGTAAGGAGAAGGTTGCTGAAGCATAGACATGCTTCCCAAATCTGTCCATCGCCCAAGACTACTTATTTGGGGAATGGATAGAGGAACTTTCCTCAGCCAGTTCTTTCTTCATGGCCACCACCATGACCATGGCATTCACAGACACACCTTCTGTCAGGAATTGTTTATCCTCAGGAATAGTAATTATTTTGTCTGGTATCCGGGGAATACGCTCAATAATGTTGGGGGCCTTCCATGCCCACTGAGAGATCAACTCAATGAGCTTGTTTGCTGGTGGAGACAACCAAGAGGTAGATGGGCAGGTACATAAAGCCTACAGCTACATTGACTCCTCAGACAAAGGATCATTGGGCTTCCAAACACCTCTATGTTTTAGGATTTCCAGGATGTCTCTAAAGAAGACATCTTCAGGAGGTGACCTCGGGGTCCCTTCACCCTCATCAAAGTTTGTGTTTTTGGTGACACGTTCCACTGGGGAGTCCAAGTGCTTCCTCTTACACAACCTCTTAGAGACCTCCTCAGTGGAATGGTCTAAGGAGCTATCAAAAAGAAATGGGAATGCCTTATTGGGAAGCCTGGGGTTTTGGTACTCACTGCACCTGTGGAGAAAAAGGTTGAGACTCTGTACACAGAGATAAAAGGGTTGTAGGTTGAGGATCTGAGTAGGTAGGGACTGTCTGAGCTGCTGAAGTGACATGGCTCTCTCCAAAACTTCAAAGGCTGATCTCCCCTGAGAGAGACAGGACTGTGGATCCGAGAGAGCAAGCTGTTGGATCCTAGTCCCTACCTGCTCCGAGGAAAATCCTCCCGAGGCAGTAGTTGGATCTGAGGTCAGCCAAGTCATAGGCCTTGGGTGCAGGGATGGCTCCGAAATCTTCAGAATCAATCCCAACACCTCAAATCCAACTAGGCAGCTACAGCTCCAAATGTCTCTGGCTCTGACTGAACCAAAGAACTCAGTGAAAATGATGAACTAATGATAAAGTCATCTTTGGACCCATAGAAGATGGAGCCAGATGGCTCAGAACCAAGAACTATGAAGCTTTTAAAGCAATATGAGGAGGATGTAAAGGAGGGGATATGGAAGTACTGAACTTCTGATCTGAAGATATAGGAGCAGAGGGCACCCATGGCATACTCTACACCCAGAGAATCTTTCTCACTAGTCTCTCCATGTCTTCTTCAGTCAAATTCCTAGAAGAATGGGAAGACCTCAGAGAGAGAAACTTGGGCCTTTTCCAGGAAAGGAGAAGGCACTCTCAATGGAATGATATCCAGTGAAGGAAGGTACTGGATCCATGTAGGCATGCCTGAAATCAGATAGAAGGGTGTCTGATTTGGTGAAGATATTGACTATCTTAGGTTTGATTGAATGAAACAGATGGATTCAAATGTTTCCTGATCTTCTTTATCTGATATGAGGAGGATGAAGGATCTGAAAGTTTAGGTATTTTAACTGCCAGATCTGGCAAGGAGGTTGGAGTGCACAGAACCCTCTTCTTAGATTTTCCTTAAATTTTTGAAGAAGAAGAGACAGAACTAGAACTTACAGATTTGCCTTTTTCTTCTTTATCCAGTGGTGAAGCTCCACATAAAGCTCACTGAACGCAGATGAAAGAAGACCTTTAAGTATTAGCTTAGTTTTGTGTTCAACCAGAACTTTATAGTTAAATGTGCGGCATATAAAGCAACCTTCTTAAAGGTAAAGGAATCACAAACAATAGACACAGAGTGTATGTGAGTCATAATAAGGCAATTTCCCCACCACTTCCCACATTTTGTAAAGCCAGACAGCCTTTTTTCTTTATCTGCCATACTGAAAAAAATGGTTAAGGCAAGAAAAAAAAGTTAAAGGTAGAAAGCCATACAAAAATGTGTGTGTGTGTGTGTGTGTGTGTGTGTGTGTGTGTGTGTGTGTGTGTGTGTGTGTGTAAAAAAAGGAGTGTGGGAATACCAACAGTAGTAAAAAAGGGAAAATACACTCAGTGCAAAAGGAAGAATATTAGCAATAGTATTCAGAGGTACTTTCATACAAAATGGGAAAGGGAATTTATAGCAAGAAAAGGGAAACAAGCTAAGCTTAAATCTAAACAGCAAATATGAAGAAAAAGGTATTTAATACAGAAAGAAGATTTTTATTCAAATAATTTCATTTATCCGCTCGAGAGCAACTGGTTACAATGCCTAATGTGAATAGCAGCAAACAAGATCTGACGTACTTAGTGTAGATAATTGTGTGTATTGTACCTGTTCAGTCAGTGTAGCTAGATAGCACATGCATACACTGGATATAAAAAGTTTACACACCCCTGTTAAAATGTCAGTTTTTTGTGATATAAAAAAATGAGAGCACAATAAATCCTTTCAAAACTTTTCCCACCTTTAATGTCACCTATAACCAGTACAATTCTATTGAAAAACAATAGAAATCTTTTAGGAGAAAAAATAAAAAAACTTACAATAAGCTGGTTGCATAAGTGCGTACACCCTTAAACTAGTACTTGGTTGAAGCACCTTTTGATTTAATAACAGCATTCAGTCTTCTTAGGCAGGAGTCTATCAGCATGGCACATCTTGACTTGGCAATATTTGCCAACTCTTCCTTGTAAAAGCACTCCAAATCTGTCAGATAGTGAGGGCATTTCTTGTGCACAGCCCTCTTCAGGTCACCCCACAGATTTTCTATTGGATTTATGTGTGGGCTCTGACTGGGCCATTCCAAAACTTTAATTTTCTTCTGGTGAAGCCATTCTTTTGTTGATTTAGATATATGCTTGGGGTCATTGTCATGTTGAAAGGTGAAATTCCTCTTCATCTTCAGCTTTCTAGCTGACGCCTGAAGGTTTGGGGCCAAAAGTGACTGGTATTTGGAACTGTTCATAATTCCCTCCACCTTGACTAAAGTCCCAGTTGCAGCTGAAGAAAAGCAACCCCAAAGCACGATACTGCCACCACCATGCTTCACTATGGGGGTGGTGTTCTTTTGGTTATGCCAAGCGTTTTTGCACCACACGTACCTTTTGGAATTGTAGCCAAAAAGGTCAACCTCGGTCTCTTCAGACCATAACGCATTTTACCACATGCTTTTGGGAGACTTGATGTATTGTTTTGCAAATTTTAGCTGGGCCTGGATGTTTTCTGTGTAAGAAAAGGCTTCTGTCTTGCAACTCTACCCAACAGCCCAGACATATAGAGAATACAAGAAATTGTTGTCACATGTAGTACACAAGCAGTACTTGCCAAAAATTCCTGCAGCTCCTTCAGTGGGGTCTATATTAGAACATCGAAGTTTCACAAATTTGAATGTCCTAATATAGACCCCTATCCAGCGAATGCTGAAAATAGCAAAGCTGCAGAACACCGAATTTCTTCCTAGGGTAGGAATTCTGTTGGCCGTTCCTGTGGTTTCGCTATTTTCAGCACTGTGGTGGAAAGTTACGGGTCGGGATCAGGTAAGTGTGCGATTGTGTGGATGTGTGGGTTAGGGCACGGGGGTAGGTGACTTAGGGTTATGGCGCGGGCCTGATAAGTGTGCGATTGTGTGGACGTGAGGGTTAGGGGGGGTGAGTGTGCGATAGTGACGGAACTCAGGGTTAGGGTTTGGGTTAAGGTAAGCGGATAGCTAGTGGTGTATGCACAGTTTAGTGTAGGGTTAGATGTAGGATTTTAGGTGTATATGTGTGGATTATTGTTTGTTTGGTGTGCTTGTGTTGTGTGTATGTGTGTCGCAACAGCAAATTTTTTCCCTGGGAAAATACTTGCTGTTCTCCATGTTCGATATTGTCAGCATTCACTGAATAGGGGTCGATATTAGAACATTCGACTTTTTAAAAAGTCGATGTTCTAATATAGACCCCCTTCAGTGCAGCTGTAGGTCTCTTGGCAGCCTCCCTGACCAGTTGTCTTGTCTTTTCATCAACTTTGGAGGGATGTCCAGTTCTTTGCAACATCACTGCTGTCCCATGTTTTCTCCACTCTTTAATGACTGTCTTCACTGTGTTCCATGGTATATCCAGTGCTTGGAAAATTTTTGTCCCCTTCTCCTGACTGATACCTTTCAAAAATGAGATCCCTTTGATGCTTTGTAAGCTCTGCGTGAACCATGGTTTTTGCTGTAGCAGGCGACACTGTAAATGTAAGGAAAATCCTACTAGGACAGCTAAACTTTATTTGGGGTTAATCAGAGTCTGTTTAATTGATGGCAGGTGTGTACCCAAGAAGACTGAATGTTGTAATTAAATCAAAAGGTGCTTCAACAATGTATTAGTTTAAGGGTGTGCATGCTTATGCAATCAGCTTATTGTACGTTTTTTATATTTTTGCCCTTACAGATTTGTTTGTTTTTCAGTTGAATTGCACAGGTTATAGGTCACATTAAAGGTGGGAAAAGTTTTGAAATGATTTACTGCGGTCTCATTTTTTTGCATCACAAAAACCTGGTATTTTAACAGGGGTGTGTAAACTGTTTATATCCACTGTATAAGTAACTGAGCACGTGCAGGCTCAGTGCCATTTTGTATAGTAAGCCAGAGTGAATGCAGGCATTAAGGGAGATCCACAGACGAGTGCGCAAACCATGAAGCATGCAGTTAGAAGTGAAGGAATATACAGGAACCAACTCACAAACAGGTCAGCAGTTATTCAAAAGTACTTAAACTCATTTCAATGATTTTTCATTCACTGAATAAGAGGCGAAGCATTCAAAATGTTTAAAATAATTACCAAGATAAACAAGATGTCTGAAATGTCAACATACTGATAGAAGTATTCAAAATGAATACAAAAGTGTTTAAAATAATTTCCAAAGTGTTAAAATGTATGGAAAGGCTAAAACAATTGCAATTTTTTACAATGTACTACTTTTTCACATTAACTGAAACTTTTCAGGGTATCCAAAGTGTCTGGAGTGTTCGCAGTGTTAAAGTGAAGCCTTTTCAGAGAGCTTGTTGTGCATTTGAGCATAATTACAAGAACTGGCTCTATGCTTATATTTAAACATATTTTGTTGCTATGGCAGAGGCATTTCCTAGACCTGGACTGTGGTGTTTGATAATAATATTGCTGAGAATTGGTGAGTATTTGAGCAAGAATATGATATTTCATGCACGGTGCATTTTTTAATAAAGGTGGGCATATAAGAGCATTCATACTTCTTAGCTGGCTTGGAAACAATTGAGAGGGAACATTCACTTGTGTATGCACCTGCCATGTATGCAGGAGAGGGGGAAAACCACAATACTGTGATACAGGCTGAAATGCAGGAAGACCCTGAGTGCTTAAAGTGTAAATTTAGAAAAATATGTAACCCTCAAACAAATATTACAGTGGACAGGCAAATGTTTTACACAAGAAATCAAAAGTCTGGTGGAACTATAGCAGCATATATCTCCAACTTAAGAAATAAAGCAAGAATGTGCAGATCTGGTGATCTGAGAGATGATTTGATAAAAGACAGGCTTGTTTGTGGTGTTAATGATGCAGTGAGAAATATTTTGCTTCAAGAAAGTCATTTAATGCTGAGCAAAGCCATTGAGATTTGTCAAATATATGATCCTACAGAAAAGCACACGAATATGCTTACAAATAAGAACATGACTGCAGTGTCCAGTAGTGTAAATGTTGATAGTGTACAATATAAACCTCAGATGAAAAAGAAATATAAACCCAAGGGTGTGGCAGTACCCAACCTTAACTATAAACTGAATGTGGCCACAACTCCCAAGCTTATTGTTAATTTTTGTAACTTTGGAGGCAGTCATGAACCTAAATGAGAAAAGTGCTTAGCTTTTGGTCAGCAGCGTCATAAATGTAAAAAGTAAAATCATTTCAAAAGGCTTTGCAAATCTAAAGTGGTACATACTTTTATTAAAAGAGAGCATCTGAAGAAGCAAGTAGATCAGACAGCGAGCTGTGAGCAAACTTTCTATGTTGGTGGTGTCTCTGTAAATGATGAAACAGTTAACACAGAAGAATATCACTTGGCAGCAAAGACTGAAATATTTTGTAGTGTTCAGATTAATGGGAAACCTTTAGAACTTAAAGTTAACACTGGATCCAAGTACAATATTATATCAGCACAAATGTTTGCTAAAGTAAGAGCTGGTGAGAAACTTGATTCAGCAAAGTGTGCAAAACTAGTTGCTGGTGGTGAAGAGATTCATACTGATGGAATAGTAGTTCTCACATGCCATTCTGATGGGAACAGCGATGACTTGCAGTTTTACATAGTCAAAAGACACATGCAGTCACTGTCTGGCTTGAAAGATAGTTTTAGAATGGAACTGATTTAATTTAATAAAGAGTTCCACCATATACATCTGAACAATAGTGATAGCTTTACATAGAACATTTTTAGTGAATATGCTGATATTTTCACAGATGAGCTTGGCAAACTTTAAGGCACATATTCCATGAAGTAAGCCCAGTTGTCAGACCAGGAAGGAAAATTCTGGTGGAAATGAAGAGTGAGGTAAAAGCAGAACTTGACAAAATGGTGAATTTAGGTGTCCTTACTCCAGTAAAATAATCATCTGATGGGTATCCTCTGTGGTCATAGCTCATAAGAAAAGCTAATATGATATTCAAATATGCATTGATTAGAGAAACTTAAACAAAGCACTTTAGCTTTCTTATCCCCCCATGCTCACAGTGGAAGGGACCAAATACTCCAGAAGCTGCAACATTTTATCAGCCAAGGATGGCCAGCAGAACAAACTATTCTACCACTTGACATACAGAAGTATTTTCCTTACAGAGATGAGCTCATGATGGAAGATGAAGTCATCATGAAAGTTCCTAAAGTAGAAATTCTTACAGCATTACAAAAGGAACATATCAGCATTTTGCACTGTGGTCACCCCGGTACTGATTCAACCAAAAGAAGTGCAAGAAGCATAGTATTTTGAGATTGCATGTCACAAGATACAGAGAAGAAAACTCTATCATGTTCAATTTTCAATAGTACTAAATCGCAGCAACAATAAGAACCACTTCCGCTAAACCAGTTTCCAGAATTACCATGGTTGACTGTTGCTACTGATATTTTCAAATGGAATGGTCATCATAACTTAGTGTTAGTAAACTCTTACTCATATTGGTTTGAAAATGACCTTTTTCCCAACTTAAAAAATCCAGCACTGTCATTACAAAGTTGAAATAAGGTTTTTTCTGTCCAAGGTAGTCCACCCAAAGTCATTTTTGACAATGGGGCACAGTGTACAAGTCATCAGTTCAAGAAATTTGCTGAGTCTTGGGACTTTGTCCATATTACTAGTAGTCTTGAGTATCCATAGTCCAATGGAATAGCTGAGTGTGCTGTTCAAAGTGCGAAGAAAGAAGTTATGTCTTACCATAATGTTCCATCTGTGTCGATCTTCACTACTCCTTGACTGTGGACTCGGTTCCGAGCCTCGGAACCAATTCAGCTGTTATTCCTGCTCGCACCTTCCAAAAACTCGCGAGCTAAGCTCTACCCACAATGTTCCTCACCAAATTACCTCAGATCAAGTTTGCAAACTATAGTGACAGACAAGAAATAATAGATAAGAGACCATACCTGTGTCCCTATTATGAAGGCAGTCTTTGGAAATATTTGATCCACCAAGAGTTCTAAGGGCTGGGGGAAGGTGGGAGGGAATGTCCAGGATTAGTGAAGATCGACAACACAGATGGAACATTATGATAAAACATAACTTCTTTATCTTAAGTTGTCAATCTTCACAAAATCCTTGACTGTGGGACAGAGTCCCTAGCTACCTGAATTTTGGGAGGTCTCATGGAAGAATATTCCTGGGCATCACCGAGCCGAATGATGCACATGCCCTAGATACCTGGTCCAGTTTGTAACACATAATATGAGTATGAGGAGATGCCCATGTTGCTGCTGCACAAACACTGTAATAATCTAAAGAAGCTCAGGCAGGAAAAACTGCAGATTCTGCTGTGGCTCTCAATGAATGTGCTTTTACGGGACATGGTGGGTGGAGTCCCTTTTTGTTGTAAACAAAGGTAATGCAGTCTTTATGCCATTTTGCCAGGGTAACTTTAGATACTGGACTGCCTAAAGAGAGTGAAGAAAAGGCAATAAATAGTTGGTCAGATTTTCTAATGTTCTTTGTTCTGTGAAGGTAGAAACATAATTTCCTGTGTACATCAAGTAAATGTAGACATTTCCCTTTATTTGAAAAATTGGGAAAAAAGACTGGGAGATGTAAGGTCTGATTAATATTTGAAGAAAAAAAAAATCAGCCAGCACTCAATGTGAGAAAACAAGAATTTATTAATAAGGCAGCAGCATAAATTAATACATTGTGTGACAATATGGCACACAAAAAATAGGAATCACAAACTGGTTGAGGTCATAGGAAGGGAAACCAGAGCTGCCAAAGCCAGAATGGGGCAATGAGAATAATTCTGTTCTTCGATGTGTTGGCCTTCTTTAGAAACTGACATATCAGTGGAATCAGGGCAAAGGCATACAATAGACCAGGGAGCCAATTTTGAAGGAAAGCATCTCTGGGTGACTCCCCCCAGAGGGGGGATTAGGGCAAAATAACTCTTGCACTTGTTCAGAGGGGGTGCTAACAGGTCTCAGTAAGGTTGGCCCCAATGAAGGAATATCTCGTCCATCACCACTGTATTGAGAGACCACTTGTGAGGCATGAGGATGGTTCTGCTCAATTTGTCCGCAATCACATTGGAGCTCCCTGGAATGTTCATTGCCATCAGAAAGTGGTCGGAGGAAATCATCCATTGCAAAAGTCTGAGCGCCTTTCGACAAAGATGGTAAGATATGGTTCTCCCTTGCTTGTTGATGTACCAGATTACCAACATATTGTCGATTTGCACTGCAATCAGTCCCAAGGGGAGGGTATCTTGAAATGCCTGCAATGCTAAGAGCACCACCCTCATCTCTAGAACACTGATATGGAAGTTGGCCTCCAGCTGGGACCAAGTGTCTTGGACTGCCTTTCCCAGATAATGCCCCCACCCACCCTATCTTGGACACGCCCGTGGTCACTATGGCTTGCGGATGAGAAGATACAAAGGGACAGCTCGATAATATTTTGTTTGAGTGAAGTCACCAACTTGGGTCTTCCTTACAATGATTGGTGATCACATTCAGATGGGACATTGGTTGATTCAAAAAGGACCATTGGGAGGCCAGAAGCCACTGAAGAATTTGCATGTGATATCTGGTCAGGGAAACTAGAGTGACAGAGGTTGCCATTGATCCTAGAGCCTGTAGAATGAGTCTTGCTGCTACTTTCTTGCTTTGAATGATCTGGCTCACTTGAGATCTGATCCTTTGGAGTCTTTCTAGGAGGAATTGATGCAAAACCAGTGACGGTGTTGAGCACAGCTCCAGTGAACCCCAGGTGTAGTGATGGTTCTAGATGGAATGTTTCATAGTTTATAGTGATTCCTAAGCTGGAACAAAAGTGAAGAGTGCAATCGTGTGCCTTTAGGAATTGACACCTAGTGGGAGTGGTAAGCAGCCAGTCGTCTAGATATGAATACACTTGGAATCCTAGCAGTCTGAGATGGGCTGCTACCACTGCCATGCATTTGGTTAACACCCTGGGGCTTTGGTGACACCAAAGGGAAGTGCTTTGAATGTATAGTGACTGGCTCCCAGCCAGAAGCACAGGAATCTTCTGGACCGCTTGTCCATTTTTATATGGTAATATACATCTTGAAGTTCTATTGAGCACATCCAAATCATTTTTTCCAATAACGGAAGTATAGACTGAACCAAGACCATCATGAATTTGGTTTGTTGAACTGATTTGTTCAACTCACTGAGATCTAAAATTGGTCTCCAGTCCCCTGTTTTCTTTGGCACTGAAAAGAATCTTGAGTAAATTCTGGATTCTCTCTGGTCTGATGGGACTGCCAGGATGACGCACTTCTCGAGCAGTTTTTGAATTTCTATAACTGCTGCCTACTTGTGACTGGGTGGAATGTCTGGGATTCTTCTTGGTCTTTTTGTTTCTTCTGAAAAAGGGATGTTGTAACTTCTGGTAATGATTCTCTGCACCCATTTGTCCATCGTTATTTCTTGCCAGGCAGACTGGTGCAGGGATAATCGTCCCCCAACTGCCTCCAGAGGAAGGCAATCTGGCCTCCTTTCAGGAGCACTGATAAGAGCTACCAGGGAGAGAGTTTCTGGAACCCTGATTCAGCAGGCCATTTCTGCCTCTTGAACTGTGTCTTCCAATATTACACCCCCCTCTGCCCCTGGGGAAGTCAGTGCCACACGAGTCCTAGAAAGGTCCTTGTGTCTTTTTGAACCATAGCTTACAACTACTCTGGTTCCTTGAATAAGGCCACTGAGGAGTGGAAAAGCATATGCCCACAGTAGAAAGGATCTTCCCATCTTTCTCACATCTGGCTAGGGTCTCTCAAACTTTTGGACCAAACAGGGATGATCCGTCAAATGGAGCATTGATGAAAGAAGACTTAAATGGCTCCACAAAGTTAAACAAGTTCATCCAGGCATGTCTCCTGATGGCTAAGACTGAAACTGCTGCTCTTGTCATCCCTTAAGCAGCATGAGCAATTAGCCTAATGGACAAATTGGAGACTGATTCTAGGGTGCAGAGCTGAAAAGCAACTTTGTCTCAAACTCCTTCATCTACTGCTCCTGAAAGATTATCTGAAAGCTCTTTAATCAGATATCTTTGAAGCCTGGTAAAATGTGCCATATAGTTCAAGGACCTGACAGTGAAGGTCGATGAAGTGTATACACACTTCCCAAATCTATCCATTGACCTAGATTCTTTGTTAGGAGGATGGATAGCAGGACTTTCATCAGCAAGTTCCTTTTTAGCAACTGCCACAACCACCATAGTGTCTACAAGAATACCTTTGGCCCAATGTTGCTCATCTTTAGGAGGAGAGAGAATGTGATCAGGCCTCTTGGGGATTGGCTTGATAGAGTCAAGTATATTCCAAGACAGCTGAACAGTCAACTTAAGATCATCAGCAGGCAGAGAAATCCAAGAGGTAGAGGGCTAGGCATGAATATCCTCTAGGTATACTGATTCCTCTGAGGAAGGTGAAATGGTAGTCCAGCCACCTCTGAGGAAGGTGGAATGGTAGTCCAGCCATCTCTCTGTTTAAGGATATCTAGGATATCTCTGACGGAAACATCTTCAGGGGGTGACTTAGGGGAACCTTCCCCATCATCAAAATCAGTACCTTCTGTGAAGGACTCTTCAGGGGAGTCCCAGTGCTTCTTCTTACACTTTTTCTTCAAAGGTACCTCTTTGGTGGGATGCTCCAGAGTGGTTTCTGAAGAAGACATTACTTGAGAGATTTGGTCTGGAGATTTTTGTGCCCTCTGTCCCAGGGTACAGATTGAAGGAATCTCCCATCAAGGGGATGGACACCATGTATGTTCCGGCAGGGAAGGCACAGACTGTTTGCACACAATGGACAAAGTCCTCTCCATAGCCTGGAATGCAGGACCCCCATACAGAGACAGGAGCCTGAACTGAAACAGACTTCTTCAGAACCATGGTCCCATCCTGCACCAAGGAGGCTGCCCTGACGTAGAATCTGGGGTCAAGCTTACATATGCCTATGCACCGAGGGGCATGGAAAGCTCTCAAAGTATCGAAGCCCCGACTCTGGGAGGTCTCCAGTTCTGAAGAACCCGAAGAACTCAGGGTAACTATCGGTGTCAGAGAATGAGCTCTGCCCAGCACTGAAACAGTTGAAGCTGGAAAGGTCAGCACCAGAGGCTCTGAAATCTCAGATGGAGTTAAAAGAGGACTATGCATGGGGGCAGAAGAAGGTAAGGTTCTAGAGCTAACAAGGCTAGGAACCATCGATGGAGGTAATCCTCTTGCCATCAGGAGCTAGTCCACCAGCCTTGTAATATCTGAATCTGATAAACTCTTGGTGAACATAACAGAGGAGGCTGATGGTGACCTTGATGGCTATCTCTCCAAAAAAAAGACTGGGAGCATGGTCCAGAAATGGATTAACTGAGGGGAGGGGGTAAGCTGTACAGGGTAAAATTATCTGAGGGTCCTTTGGAACAGAGTGATTGGTTGGTACCAAAGGGACTGTTGTCTGCACCAATACTGGTACTGAAGAGGTCGGTACCGATGGCACTGAGGGATGAGAATCTTGACCCACCAGTGTCAAGGAGGCTGTCAGCACCATGGGAGACGAACATTTTAGAAGGCAGTTCCGATGAAGCTGCTGGAACTGAGTGACTCTGCTTCTTAGATTTAGAAGAAGAAGCTGACGAAGACAAAGAACTGGCTTCTGCCTACCGACCAGATGGTGCCTCTTCAAAATCAGATTTAAGAAGGCCTTTCAAGATCAATTTGTTTTTGCAGTTTATCAGGGTTCTGGAACTGAACCCATGAGAGATCGCAGTCTTCCTGTAGAGGGATCACACTGAGACAATACACATCGAAGTTAGGCAACTTTCTGTCACATTTTTGTCACCTCATGAAGCCAGAGGTACCTCTGGAGGGTTTGTCAGTCATAATGTAAAAACTAAGGCCAACTTATACACAGCTACACATACATACACACACACACACACACACACCGAAGTATTAGGAAAGAGGAAAAATTATTATTTTATTTGGTCTATCAGGGAAACGGAGGAGATGGGATCTAACAGTGAAGGTATGAGAGGTCACCCAAAGGTAAAGGGGAGAATGTACCAACAATGGTACTTGAGGCTACCTAACAGCAAGGAGGAGAGAAAAACACACACACACACTAAAATATATCTAGAGGAGCAGGGTAGTATAGATAGAAATAAAAGATACAATTTAGAGATATGATAAGAAAGAAAAACTGACTCACAGTTAGAAGAAAATTGTAATGCTTGAGAGATTGGTTAGAAACTCTGACACTACGAAGTGGCAAATGAGATCTGAGGTAATTTGGTGTGGAGCACTGTGGGTAGAGCTTAGCTTGAGAGTTTTTGGAAGGGACAACTCAGTTCTGAGGCTCAGAATTGAGCCTACAGTCAAGGATTATGTGAAGATTGACAACATCAAATCATTTCTTGGTGAAATCCAAGAGAGATGGTACCAATGTTTTTCTTAACTTACTCAATCGCAGAAACATTCCTTGAGATAACTTGCTTGGTTCACCTGCTCAGAGATTAAAGTCCAGACAGACAAGAACAACTTTAATGATCAGTAAACAATTGTTAGTACCACATGTAAAGAACAACAAGATGGTCAAGGTTCAACTTTAGAGAAAACGTCAGTCATAAAAGTTGTACTACAATAAGTCCAGCAAACCTCTTAGACGATTAAGACAAGGAGAAGTTATAAGAATGTAAACATCTAAAGGATATGACTAAGTGGGTATTGTGAAAAACCTTTGCAAACAACCAAGATCTTACATCATACAATCTGATGGAATGGATTTCAGAAGGAACTGAAGACACATATTGCCAGTCTCCAAACCATTGACACAGCAGATTGCCTGTGCCAGACACTGTATTTCTCAGAGTGACAGTACACTTGTTCAAATTCCAGAGGTCAGTGTACTTTGTTCAAGTAATCCTGATGTAATCCCCAAAGTTCCAAATGTAAAAGAATCCCCAGAGACTGTCCCTGTTGCTAAACCCAGTCAAAGTGTTTATGTGACCAGACTGGGTAAAATTTCCAAATCCATTTCGAGATACACAGTGAGTTGGAGTTGAATTTGTTGCTGGAAGCAATGCCAGGACTGTAGCATGAGTATTTTGAATTTCTTAACTTTTACAAAGGTGTTTAGAAAGGAGAAATCCAGGATGGGTCTCCATGAGTGCTCCTTTTTTGGTACCAAAAACATTCTGGACTAAAATCTATTGCCTTTTTGTTTAGCATTCACTAGTTTTATGATCCCTGCTTCTATCATGTGATGGTGCACTGAAGGATACAGCTCTGTCTGGTGAGTGTGGTGAAATTCCACTGAAAGGGGGAAAGATTTCATATCCACTACCAAGTGTATCTTCTCAGAATTATTCTTAGAATCTATTTCACTTAGGCTGTTTGCTGCCAGACTGCATGGTTGAGAGAGAACCTAAGGGAAGGGGGAAAAGAAAGTATAGAAGTGTAATGTCACTTGGTATAGTCATTCTTTTGCAGAAGGATGATCCTTTTTTTGGAAAGAAATCCCTCTTGTTTGGTTTGGAAGAATTATCCTCCTCCACTTTCCTTTTGGATCCATGACTTACGTTTGGATGGAATTTTTGTCTCTTCTACCCCTTGAAGGAATATGTCTGGTTTCGGGAAGAACCTGGTACATGAAACATCCTAGATACTTCAAGCATTAATTTACCTCTATCATCCCACTGTCTGAGCATCTGTGTAACACAGGACCCAAACACCAATCAGAACTTAAAGTTTCATTCAAAATTGCAGCTTTCAAATCAATATAGAAGTTCTGAATATGTAACAATTCACAATGTTTTAATACAACAGAAGAAACAGCATTTCTTGAGACTGTATATGCACATTCAAGCACACCTCTCATGCATGTTTTGAAACCTGAGTCAAACTAAAACAGATTCATTCATATAAGAATTTTTGTCCTGCAAATAAGGATGCAGCAAAATCATCCAAACTGTACAAATTTGTTCTGCTGACATGTTTAAGTATAAATTGTGGACCTTTACAATAGGGTATTCCACTCAAAACTGGTAACCTTAACACTTCAAATGAGTTGATTAAGGAACAGGCAGGATGAGAAGTTCAAAATATACAGTGTATTTATTTAACCATTTAAAAATACAAAAATAAATAACCAGGATTAAGCACTTTCATCTCTTTTGGGAGACTTCATCAGAATAACAAGTATAGAGTTTCGCCCTCCCTTTATATCTTCAGTGAATTAATTAGTGGGAACTTAAAAACAAAATTAGTCATTAAAATTGTAAAGGTACACAAACAGTATTTAAATTCTGTACTTTCTTAGAATTATAAAAGAGCTTCAAACATGACTCCAGTGATTTATAAAGTGTTAAAAATCCTTTAAACAAACATTGCAATGTTTTAAACATAGTAATAAAAAATGAAAATGTAAATGAATATAAATAAAAAATAAAAACTAGCTCACAATTTAACTTTCCTGAAATTAATTCAGAAGAAAAAATTCAGTCTATGCATGATCTTAAAATTCTAAAAGCACTGTTAAAACACATACACAAAATAGTTCAATTCCTAATTCATATTTTCATGGCTCTAAGCTTCAGTACTGGTTGCAAAGCAGTGCTATCATTCAGACTGGGGGGGGGGGGAGGGAGGGCAAACTGCATTTAACCTAAATTGCCAGATTACTTCTTTATACTCAAGGAAATATTCCCACCCCCCCCCCCAGGTTACCTGCAACAGTTTCAATAATTTAAAATATAAATCTGTTACTACTACTACAAGTATGAGTGTCTAGCCAGAACATTGTTAGCATTCTTTTTGTTAATGTCATAGTTATGCTCATATATCCTTTTTCTCAACACCCTCTCTGTTTTGCCTATATAGAACCCATCACACCCAGAGCATTTAGCCATGTAAATAATACCTGTCATGTCATAACTTCCATTCTTTAAATGGTCTTTGGACTTAAAGTCATTATTTAAAAATCATGCTTTCCCCTTCAAAAATACAGGGATACTGTTTGCAAGCTCCACACTTTTTTGTACCTACTGTAGACTTTCCGTCCTTTGTATACTTATTTCCTTCAAGTAGTTTCTTAAAATTAAATAAAGTTTAATGAACCGATCACTTTACCTAGTTCAATACTACCTTTCAAGGATTTCCTATTATTTTTTAAAATGCTCTTAATATTACCTCACAAATTGTTGAAAGACACAGCACAAGCTCTATCGAATGTTAAAAATACCCTGGATAGACACAAAGAAGACTGCAGCAATAGTAACAGATTTTTATTTGGAATTACTGAAATTGTTGAAAGGAACCTGGGGGGGGGAGGTTTCCTTGAGTATAAAGAAGTAATCTGTCGGCTTAGGTTAAATGTAGTTTGTCCCCTCATCTGAATGACATCACTAGTGTGCAACCAGCACTGAAGCGTAGAGCCCTGAAAATATCTGGTTTTGAACTATTTTAATAGAAGTGTTTTTATGTGTATATGTTTTTTAACAGTGCTCATGGAATTTTATGATCATGCATAGCCCTGGATTTTTTTCTTCTTAAGTATTTTTAACAAAGTTAAATTGCTAGCTAGTTTTTATTATTATTATTATTATTTTACTTATTTGTTTACATTTCACATTTTCATTTTTATTACTATGTTTAAAACATTGCAATGCTTTTTTAAAGCATTTTTTAACACTTTATAAGTCACATGAGTCATGTTTGAAGTTCTATTTTAATTCTAGAGAAGCACAGAATTTAAAGTGGGCGTGCGTTCCTTTAAAATTCTAATGGCTGATTTTAATGACTATTTTTTTAAGTTCCCACTAATTAATTCAGTGAAGATATAAAGGGAGGGAAAACTGTATACTTGTTATTCTCATGAAGTCTCCTGAGAGAGAGAGAGAGAGAGACGAAAGCACTTAATCCTAGTTATTTTATTTTTTATTTTTAAATGGTTAAATAAATACACCTTATATTTTGAACCATTCGTGCTGCATATACCTTCATCCACTCATTTGAAGTTTTTTAAGTATAAACTGATTAACCTATCATATATTGTTATGATTACTCACAGTTTTACCTGCTTTACTATTGTGAGCTTATATTTTGTGTTTCTCTAAGTGAAATACTGGTCAGCTAAAATTTTCTGCTGACTTTTTTCCTCTTTGTTTGCTCAAATTTTAAAATGTTATTTATTATTTTTGATATTTTCTTTTATCTATCCCTCTCAGTAATAGCATTTTCTGAATGTTTTGCAAAAGATCAATCAGCTTTGTCACTGTCTCTTGACTGCAGTCCCTCTGCCCATCTTCATTTGTTCTGGTATTATAAGACATGATCAACCACACAAAATAATGATATTAATTTTCGTCATCAGATAACACATCCTACTTCTAGCTAAAGAGTAATATAATTTAATTCATCACCAAATTCTATGTCTATAGATTTAGAGCTATAAAAAGCATTTGCCCTGCACTGCTTTTGGTTGGAAAGTAAGATCCAAACACAAGCTATTGATGTAACTGGATCAGATCTTGGAAGCACTTGATGTTCTAAATAGACAAATGTGGTTTTAACAAGTATATATACAAAAGAAAATGACAGAACATATTCAAAATGTTGAGTCTGCTTTAATAGTTGAAATAACAACACTCCAGCAGTCACAAAATTCTACTCCGTAAACTATGAGAAACTGGCTAACCAATGGATTTTTAAAAACATGAAAAAGGTAGTAAGGTACATCCATATAATTCAATTCATATAAAATGCATGAACAGATGCTTCATATATTTTTCCTGATTCATCCATAGCCAATAGGCATTTTAATGCGGTACTCTGGGTCAATCGCAAAGCAGTAATACATCTCTATTCAGAAAAGCAACTAATTTGTAATAGTGTCATAGCATGCCTTCCCCAAGTCTCAAGCTGAAATGGGTGTCTGTCCACTATAAAAAGATACTGGTACTGAAGAGGTCGGTCCCAACAGCACCAAGGCATGAGAATCTTGGCCCAGCAGTGTTGAGGAGGCTGTCAGCACCATGGGAGACCTGGGCAATTTAGAAGGTGGTCCCAAAGGATCTGTCTGAAGTGAATGACTCTGCTTTTATGATCTAGAGGAACAGGTTGATGAAGGGAGGAGATGGCTTCTGTCTCGAAACTGGATATCACCTCTTCAAACTCAGACTTAAGAAGGCCTTTCAAAATTAACTTATTTTTGTGCTCTATTATGGTTCTGGAACTAAACTCATGACAGATCGCACAGTCTTCCTGCAGATGGACTAAATCAAGACAATATACACAAAGAGTGTGTCCATCTGAATTAGGCATTTTTCTATCGCACTTTCGGCACCTCTTGAAGCCAGAGGTGCCTTTGGAGGGTTTGTCAGCCATACTGTCAAAACCAAGGCTACCATATACAGAGACACACACACACACACACACACACACACACACACACACACACACACACACACACACACACTTTAGAATAAAGATAGATTTTTTTTTCCTTATCAGAGAAAGAGAAAACAGGAAAAAACTAACAACCATATTAAGAAGGTTACCTGAAGGTAAAAAAGAAAAGACATACCAACAATGGTACTTAAGAATACCTACTGGTAAAGGAGAGAAGAAAACATTCTCACACACGTTAAAGAAAATCTAGAGGAGTGGGTGGTAAAGAAATAGATAAAGGGCACAATTTTGAGAAAGATCGTAAGAAAAACTTTGACTTACAATTTGAAGAAAGCAAAAGCTTGAGAGACTGGATTGAACATGTCTGGCACTACGAAGTGGCAAACGAGATCTGAGGTAATTTGGTGAGGAGGATTGTGGGTAGAGCTTAGCTCAAGAGCTTTGAAAGATACAAGCTGGAATAACAGCCGAGTTGGTTCTGAGGTTCGGAACCGAGCCCACATTTAAGGATTATGTGAAGACTGACAATATCAGATCTTATCTTACGAAAGTCCTGGTCATAAGTACAAGCTAGTGCATTTCCTAAGCTATTTTATTAACTTTATAATTGTTAATGATAGATGTCTTTGAAAAATGAGGTTATGGCAATAAAACACAACATTAATTCCTTTGTCACGTGAAATAATTAGAGTCAGAAAAGGCAAGGAAACAGAAGTATTGAATGAATATCATGCCACATTCTTCTTTTATGAAAGGAGAGTGGTGCACCATAGTGGGATGGAACTACAGTAAAGTGGTGTGGGCACTGAATGAGAATGAAGGAGACAGAGACAGGATGATGCGCAGAGACTAGACAAGCTGTCTACCAGGTTCCTCAGGAATAAGTGAACTTTGCTAATTGTTTCCTTGATGGAGAGTCTAACAAATCATTGGCCAATGTAAACATGCCAAAAGATTAGTAAAGATATGAGAGATACCCTATTCCAAAGTTGAGGCATGGAGAAATCCAGGGAATTATAACATACATATGTGGCAGACAATGTCATTGACAGAAGCCTGAGGGACTATCATTTTACTTTCCTATGTCCAGGACAACAAATAACATGCTCATCGTTGAAAAAAAACTGATAGTCAGGTATGATCTACTGTGATGTTTGGGTTACAGAAGTACTGGAAAGAACTATCAGCAAATATGGCCTACCTATTTTTTAACAAGGCCGTTCAAATTGGAGTCAGAGAGCTACTAGGAAAGTTGCTATGTTTGGGAGTTAGACTGAAATTGAAGACCCAGAATGCTATATGACTTTATGGGAGGACAGAAAGTCATGCTAGGAGGGCATTATGTCAATAATAAAGGAAGCAATGGAGTATGCAATGCACCATTCCCGTATTTAGCACCTTGTAATGTGTTTGTTTTAGACAGATCTTCAAAAATTGTGGGAGGAACAAAATAGTTGAAATAGTGAAAAATTACAGAAAACTCTAACGAACGAGTTTGAAAGATGAACTAAAATGGAATAAAGCTAAAAGTGGAGATCCACTGCAGAGGAATGCAACATAATGCATGTGGATCTCGATGACTCAGTTGAGAACTGCAAGCTAATGAGTGTACATGTTGCAGAGTATAAATAGTATCCAGGGGTGTTGATCACTCCTGGTAAGAACTGCAATGAGCAGTGCTGGACTGTAACTTTTGGATTGTAGAAACCAGAAGCAGCAAATTAATATTTCCTGTCCATCAAGCCATTGTAAGGCTACAGCATGGGTATTTTTGTGCAGTTCCTGAGATTAGAGGAGGAGTGAAATGCTGTAGGGAATGCAGAAGAAAATCCACAAAGATGCATAAAAGGAAAGAAAACTCAGGAATTATAACATCAACCATCTTTACTATAAAACAGGAGAGAAAAGGAGATGTGACCCAAGTACATGATGTCTTTCTCTGGAGTTGTGAAGAGATCCATTTGAAGAGGAAGGACAGGATGAAGGAAGGGAAGAGACAGCATACAACAAACTGTAGATACTATTAGTTATCTGGAGCTCCAAATGTACTACCTCATGGAGAGGGTTGTACAAAGACAGAGAGTGTGGTGGGGCAAACATCTACAATGGTAACCAGGTGAGAATGTAGAGGGGAAGGGAGGGTTAGAGATAAGGTGAATATAATCATCTCTCCATCTCATAGCTCCACCATTACTCATTTAATCCTGTACTCAGCTCAATATTTGTTTAATTCTTCTTTTTTATGTCCATATGGGTTTTTTGAGGGTACTATAGTCTTCCCTCACATTCCCAAAGCAGGCTTGTTGATTATCTGTGCTAAACTTTGCTTAACTGATGTATCCTGCATTTACTTTTCCTCTGTTGCCTGGGTTAAAAAACAAGTAAATGGAATTAAACTGATGACAAATTTTGGTTGTAAGAACTTAACATGAACAACTTTAATGTATAAAAAATCTAATAAATGGCATTAAGATTTTTCTTTCTCAGTGTATCGAGTATCTCATGATGAAACAAGAGTGGAACACAATAGTGAAATGGGATAATTAGAAAAGGAAACTATAAATTAATTATTTGTAGTATAGTATAGGTGTAATCAATGTAAACTTGTTATGAAGATAAATTAGGTAACATGATTATCAGTGAGGAGAGATAAGAGAGCCCGGAGCAGTATCATTAAATGCCCTATCCTCTGCAGAATTATATGACTGGTATCCCTAAGAATGAGTATACATCTGTTCCAAAATACAAATATTCTTTACGTCCACTCAGAATTTTAGCTCCTGGTGTAGATATTAAAGATTTTAATTAAATTAAAGTGAGTCATATGGAATTGTGATCCTTCTCATGAGAATTTCTAGAAAATGTGCCATTTGATGGCAGGGAAAATTTTTCTCTGCTCTTTTTAACATACAGGTACACACAATACCAGCATCCAAAATGACCTACACATTTTTACTAGCTGAAAATATGAAACTGCTACTAAATTTGCAGCTACAGTTGCAACAGGTTTTTCACAGCCTATAGCAAGTTGACAGATTTTGTTTCCTTTATGACTCATTTAATTTTTTCCCCTTCCAGAGGATAGGGGCTTGATAAGGCAAATACCAAGATATTTGTAGGAACATATTACCTTAATTTTAGACCACCTGGAAGTACATACACATTTGGTAGTAAGGCTCTGTCGGTGGCTTGCTATTACTTCAGCTAGCTGCTCAATCTGCCACTAGCAGCTGTGGAAGCAAAGTCATCTATTTTTATAAACCATATTTTCTCATTAAAAATAACATCCATTCAAACAATAACAGATTCCAACCCTACCTCAACGAAGACTGTGTTCAGTAAAACTGCTGAATGACAAATCTCCCACTGCAAATTATCATATGCATGTGGTTGTTAAGTGTTAACCTCAAGGTGTAGGAAACAAAACTGCTAGCATTTTTTTTAACTTGAGCATTAACAGTTGAGGTTGGCTTTGCTCTTTTAATGTTTACTGGTAATATATCGCATCAGTGCTTGTGGGCACAAAATGTGCATTTTATGTATAGTCAAACACTGTAGTATACTAGTGAAAGAGACATCATTTTTACATTGTTTTCTATGATCTTTCAAAATACAGTGCCCTTGGAATTAGAATTCATAAGTAAAGGTGGTGTGACAGATGGAGCCCCACCACAAGGGGGTGTGTGGGAAACTGAACTCAAGCAAAAATGCCTGGTCCATTCTATTAAGGCTTGTCTTGAATGAAAACCCCTTAACATTGAGAATCTGCTAGAATTTGTGTACTTGTGGTAATTTTTTTATGCTAATAAAATCCATCAAAGTCTTTAGAGCTTTTTTTTTTAATCAGATATAGTCGACTGATTAAGTCTAATAGTGTCATTCACTAAAGAAGAAAAGAGTAATTTGATTTTGAAGTAAAAGCCCTTAAATTTATCAAAAAATGTTATGCAACAGGCACCATCAGATTCCTCTCTGGTAAAACGGGAGTACAAAAGACAAATCCTTTAAGAGTCTACAAACCCATTTGCATTACTGGATGATGTCCATTCTTGGGCTAATAAGGAAAAACATAATTATAAAAAATACCCAGAAATTCTCACCAAAGTAGATTAAGAGCCTGACACACACACACCCAGGCTGATCAAACAGTATGAAGCACAGGAGACACTCCAGGTGCAGTTAACAATTGACAAAACCCCTATTCAAATCATAGCTAGTTATAGGCCCCCAAATTTGAGTCAATATGCCCACTCCACCTATCTGGACTTCTTCAAATCTATCAAGATTCAACCCTTTACCCTGATCCTGGGTGACTAACTTCCCAACCATAGACTGGAAATACTACTCATGCCAAAATCCAAATACCCAGAGACTCCTCGATTTCATCAGTGAAAATGCCTTGGAACAGCTAGTTGATACCCCCACAAGATGTGATAATATCTTGGACTTGGTATTAACTAACATGAGTAACTACTGCAGCACCCCTACAGTATCATCCTCCATGGTAAGATCTGACCATAAAGCAGTCATTTTCAAAGTCAGCATGTTTCCTGACCCCCCTCTAGCTAGGGTCAAACAAAAAAACTTCTCCAAAGCTGACTACAACCTCCTGAAGGATGGTAAAAACAGTTTCAGCTTCACAACCCCCTCCCCCTCTGTCGGAACTGGCACCAATGTCCAACTCTACACCAAAGTACTATATGAGCACTTATATAGATGCATGGAATCGGGAATACCTGACAGGACAAAATCATTCTCCATAAGGAATAGTAAACCTGTATGGTGGACATCTGCAATAAATAAACTATATAACAAATGAAAAAAATTACTGTCCAGGACCAAGAACGAGCAGATGCCCGATTGGAAGCAATCTCTCCTTAGCCTGAACAAGCAAATAAGTGCACTAGTGAAATCCTCTAAAGCCAACTTCGAGTCCAAATTGGTCACAGCTACTAAAAACAGTCATAAAGCCTTTGTCACATATGCCGCAGTCTCAAAGGAAATGCCCTGATCTGTTCAGAACTGGTGGTCAAAGACACCACATTCTCAAATGCTGTAGATATAGCCTACCTACTGGATGACAGATTCAGTGAAAACGTCACCCCTGTGTCCATCCATCAGTAAATTAGGACATCCCCAGTACCTGCCCTCCCCTTATCACTAGGGAACAGGTCATCACTGCCCTCTCAAAGGCAAAATATACAGCCTCCATGAGACCTGTTAACATCCCAGGCTACATCCTACATGAACTCAGGCATGAACTTGCAGCACCATTAGGCACCCTATTCAACCAAAGCCTGAGGACCGGCTTTGTCCCAGCTGAGTAGAGGACAGCCATTGTCATCCCTTTACACAAAGGTGTAGTGCCCACCAATCCGGCAAATTATAGACCCATCAGCCTAACTAGCCTGATCTGCAAGGCTATGGAATGGATTATTATGGGCCTCATTAAGAGGGACATTGGCAACCTCCAAACACTTGACCCCACACAGTTTCACCTAGTCAAGGGAGGTTATGTCAAATCTGGACGTCTTCTTGGAGACAGTCACCAAAGCCATGGATGAGGGGAAGATGGTACACAACACATACCTTGCCTGGCCAAAGCCTTCAACACTATTCCTCACTTGGGCATAACAGATAAACTCTCTCAACTAGGCATCAATCCATATGTTAGACAGCAAACTGGCTCACTGATAGAACCCACCTAATCAAAATAGGGGAAGCCACCTCAAGCAGTAGACCAGTAACAAGTGGCGTACCCCTGGGATCAGTCATGATGCCTCTGTTATTCGGGATATACTTCTCTGAGGTGCAGGCCAAAACCAGTGGGCTATGGCTGACCAGGTTTGCAAATGCCTGCAAGTTGGGCTCAGTCATCAACTCCACAAGTGATGAGGACATCTTCCAAGAGGGTCTCACCCAAACAAATGACTGCTGCCAGAAACATATGGCTTTAAGCTGAATGCCAAAAAATGCATCATCGTCCCCTTTGGGGAGACTGATGTCCCCACATATCACATTAATAACAAGGTCCTAAGCACGCATGCAGTCTTGAGAGATTTGGGTACCCAGGCTGATAGCAAGCTGACTTTTGACCACCATGTTGCTTCCTTTGTATGGAAAGCTGTCTACATGGCCCACTTCATAAGTAAGGGTATCTCATTAAGGGACAAGGAGGGCATAACATCCCTGTATTCTTCCCTTATAAGGCCAATTATTGAGTACAATGCCCCCTTTGGCATGTACCTCACAAAGCACATGCAGCAGCTGGAGACACCACAGAGGCTCCTCACCAGATGAATCCAGGGCCTCAAACATCTACCCTACACAGATAGTCTAAAAGCCTTGTCCCTCTACTCAGTTTCATACAGACTCCTCAGAGGTGACCTCTGTCTGGCATACAAAGCAATCTTATACCCCGCCTTGATGAGACTGCTGCATATCCGCAAGTCAAGCTCCACTCGAGTAAGCCACACAAGTGACCTCAACCTGGTCTGTGACATCAATAAGACTTCTTGGCAAGACAGATTTGTGTCCCAGAGACTCCCCCATCTGTGGAATAGACTCCCTCTCCATGTCAAGCAGAGTACCTCATTATCCCTTTTCAAGCACAACCTGGATAACTGGATGGGAAAGAGAAAATACACCCCTGGGTTCCACCTGTGTCCCTGCTGGACAGGAGCTTTGGGTGCTGACTTGTCTGAACATGGGCTAAACTCTTGGCTACCCATATAAGGGCCTCAGGGCCAATAGCCTAGTAACTTCTATGATCCTATAAAACAACTGTGTGTAAAGGGATTTGGAGTCATTTGCCAAATAAGTAAACTGTACACAATCAAACCACTGCTATTCAAGAAGGTGTCATCTGGGATACACATTCCTAAAACTACAAAATAATATGCTTCATTCTGCAGTTAACTACTAGGAACAAAGCTATGGAGTTAGTGTAAGAGTTAACACATTAGCAGTTCAAGACAGCTCTATGGGACATTCAGCAAATCACCTCAGACTGGCATTTCATAACAAACTGGATCCACATTTTCCAAATACCAGCTATTGTATAACATATTTGCCACAGACATCATTCAATTACTCCATTCTTTCCATTAATAGGATTTCATACATGAACTCAAAAGCACCCTTTAGGATGGAGCTGCATATTGTCAGTGCAATTTTTTATTACTTCGAATAATAGACCATAACAATTTCCAAATGTTTGGATTCATATATTTGGCTTGCCAGCTATGGGATAAGAAAATATGACATTTGCCACTCTGACAGCATAATAATAGAAGAAACTTAATGTGACTTTGATGGGGACTTTGTGATATTACCTTTTGCGAAGCATTTCATTTTTTTGGGGCAGGGTTATTTATGACAAAGTTGATGTGTTGAAAACCTGGTGCAAATATAATAAAGGCCAATGGTGTTATAAGCAAACAATATATTCAACAGACGTACTCTCATAATTTAGGAAATTGTTAATCTCCAGAACTGGAATTACATTTACTTCTTTGGAACATGTGATTAATGCAGCAACTTTTTTTTGAGATTCAAGCAAACATACATCTTTCCATTGCAAAATAAGTCTTTATTGTTCAATTTTTTTTATTTATATTCATAGACTGTGAAAGCTTTGATGCTAGCAACTTGCTGAAAGTAAATTCATCATCTGGATTGCACAGGGCATGAGCAACATGAAGGCTTTGTTTGCTTGCCAAAATGAGTATTCCTAGTTTTCTCTAAGGTCATGTGACCTCGGAGGGGAAAACATTTAGGGAGTCATGGAATCAAAAGACACCCCCACTACACATGAGAGTTCAAAAGGCCTGACCACCCTTCAAAATCTGAGTTTTGAGATTTGTTCAATTAGTTGTTAGAGCACTGACAGCAATAAAGACACAGCATCATGAAGATGTGACTTGTTCAAATTTGAGAGGGGGGATGAAGCTATAATAAGATGTCAAAATAATGTCTTAAAGTAATCTTAGCATCAGTTTTGCAATTTCCAAATATGTCTCAAAAACTCTACAGTTCAGTTTTTAGCACTCTTACTGAATGACAAGTCCATTACATTTAATTCTGCAAATGCCGATTTGAATGTTTATAGCTTTACAGTGTTACTTATTTTGGTATGCAGTACAGTTATTCACTACAGAAGAAAAATGCAACATCTTTTTGATGAATCCACACCACTGCAATGTGCATGGTTGCACACGATGTGTGACGTAACCCCCCTACTTCTACATGTCAGTATGGCCCAAAGGCTTTTATGGTGTGCTCTGTGAATAAGACAACTGCTTTCTACCCAATTCTATTGGCATAAAAGAATAGAGCTCCAACAGTGCTCCAGTAGACCCAGAGTTCTGCTGAAGAGTCAGGTACCTGCTGGAACTATTTGGGGTGGGAGAGGAGTAAAGAAGCTGTGCATGCTTGCATCCCATTAAAAGCAGGGTTAGGGCATGTGCCTGCACATATGAAGTGCACCCATTTTCCCAAAGGAGACCAGGGAAATCTGCATGATATACTTGTATCAGGATGCAGGGTTATCCACAGGCTTACATCACTCACAAAAGTGACACCCCCACACTGTGCCCATTACTTATCCTGCAGGAAGAACACTCATTGAGCACAAATGGAGTGTTACAGCCATATGAAAGAGAAACACCTACTCCTCCTACAGATTATGTCACCATTGCCAGTTTACTCATACTTGCCCCTAGGGAAATAGAGTGTAAGGCTTTCACCTCAGGATAGAGCAAACCTCATTCACCTTCAACCCAATGGGAAAGAATTGGCTATGGTGTTTTCACGCCAGAACAGAGCAGAACAGAACAAACTAGTCAAATGAGCAACTGTGTGTGTGTGTGTGTGGGGGGGGGGGGGGGGCTTCATTGTCAAAAGAGGGCCAGAATAAAAAAAAAATGCATTCTGTACCTAAAGGAAGCTGGCAGTTGTTTGTGATGTTGATGGTGTCTTAACCCCCTACTCAGTTTAGAATAGTGTAGCTGTCAGATTCTGACAAAGTACTGGCAGTAGAGTTTGTCTGCAGATAATTTTGTTTTTACTCCCCACACACTCTTTGCTTCGTCATTAACCAGAATATTCAGTGATGCCATGATGTTATTTGCAATGCCCTCCTCACAACTTAAGAACATGGAATATGCCCCCCCCCCCACTCACACTCACACATATGTAGCAATAGCTTCCTCCTCCTGACCTACATTTTCATAGCAAAGAAAGTCATTCCATAGTTTTCTCAATATGTCAGATTGCACTCAGTGGGATAAAAGCAGCTTTTCTCTTGAACACATATCACTGGCTTATGAACAACAGGCTGATTTTGACATTTTATTTCTTAGAATCATTTTTTTGATAATATGCAGCAACCAGAAGAAATTACTTTCTGTTTTCAGGCATAATCAGACAGAAGTGAGAAGCTGAAATATCCTGTCCACTCTGTAAGTTCTGAAAGTCATATTAACAGGATAAAAGAACCTGCATGATAAAACAATGTTCAACCAGGCTATGTAAATCAGAAAACAATGAAAGAGTTTCTTTAAATGTCAGTAAAGCTGGAACCATACAAGAATTAGAACAAACATTTTGAAACAGCTTTGACAAGGAAAACAATAGGTTTAGCACAAACCTTAAAGGATAGTTATTGGCAGCCTTCAGATTTCATGTCTACACAAGAATGTTAAGCCTCTGAATGTCTTTGTAAGCATCTGAGTGATTCTGCCACAAGGGATATGGCATCTTTATTGAGCAGTTAAAAGGTGAACCAGAAAAAAAAAACTGTCTGTCAACAGCTTTCTTCTGTCAGGTTATAATTTCACATGCTGAAATCTTTGGACAAAACCTGATTGTCAAAACTTTTTTCTGGAGAGAAAATGTATTAGTACGCACTTGCTGGCTAGCACATACAAATGATGCCAATTGTAGCTTGCCACAATCACCTTTCATTGGCAGGCTGACAGCAGGAACAATGTATTTATTTGCAGCCTGTAGTCTGTGGGGAGAATCTGTCATCAAGTGTTATGTGTGTCAAAAGATGTTTTGCCTTTGAGTGACTGCTGGATTATAAAAAGCTAAGTCAAGGGAAAAAAAAAAAAAAGGAGGCATGTGCGAAGGTGTTGAAGCGCTTATTGTCAGAAGTTTAGAAAAAGTGTTTTGTGTTCTCTCTATATCTCTACTTGCATCATGAATGCACATTTTAATTGTGACAAAGGTTTTAGCCCTAGGCTTTTCTTGTTAAAGTGACACACTAGGCAAATGAGTTAGAGAAAAAAGGAATGGAAAAGTAAAGGAAAGCTAGAACTGTTAAGAGTCCATTTTAACTAAGCAGCTTTATTTAGCTTGCATATTGCTGCAGGGCTGCAAACACAGGATAGCATTGGTGGCTGGTTTCCTTTACTTTTCATATAACTTTAATTTTCATACAGCCTTCCTAACATTGTACATTTGATGCTGCTTTCCTTTTACATAATGCAAAACTGAATTCTACTAGGATTTGGCATTTCCAAGAAACAAAGTAAAGAAAACATTTTTGAGCAATATAGTCAAACTTTAACTTCCACTGTGCAGTTAATAGTATATTCTTACAGCTGACAGATTTGTTATGCAATTACAAAGCATTTCAGAATTTAAAATGAAAGCATACAATAAAACATGTTTTAATTTATTATGTGTGTGTGTGTGTGTGTGTGTGTGTGTGTGCAAAATAAATTATATTTTTTCTAGTTTTCCTTTTTAAAATGGGTGTCCTTATTCAGTGTATTAGTGGTAATGCCGTAGGGGATAATACATATAGTACAACAGGAGCCACTACATAAACTATAAATGCAAAGATGCTGACAGGAAAGTTTTGATGACCTAATATTAGTATAGTAACAATATTTCTCATAAAATTAAGTGCATCTTGACAAAAAACAATATTTTCAGTTCTTTTCACTGGCTTTTGCTGATAAAACTATATGTCATATTAATACAATGCATCTGATCACTTACACTTTTCAGGCATTATGCCAATTAAGTTCTTCCATCTCCAGGCTATACCTTTACGCTCAAACTACCAGCTCTGCTTGTTGCAAAGTCTGCCTGCCTTACTGCCTAACTTTATTACAGCAAGAGTTAGTTTCTCTTGGGATCAATATTGCAGATATTAATTTAGACTTTGTCTGTACAGTGCAAACGACTAAGGTTATGACAAGTTAATAAGCTTCTTATTATAATCAAATTAGAGTCACTGGGTTTCTAATGTTCTGCTGGCCAAATCTGAGTAAGTCACTTAACAAGGCAATGCTGTCAGACTAGTCTTGAATAGTATTAGTCAGGCAAAGCAATCAAATCCTTCAGTTGTCCTTTTACATTTACATTGTACATGGACTGTTTTTTTTAGTCTGTCCCACTAAAGATTCAACTCAGTATTACTGCAGATACTGTGGTTATCCCACAACGTGGTATATTTAACACTTCTCCCTTGTCATCCATGACTAGAATAAAGTATAATATTGCATTCTTCCATACCATTTGTTCCAGTTTTAGAAAAAAAAATATTTACTGCTTCTGATAATGGCTGAAACAGCAAAAACTTTCTTTTTTAGTCATATGGTACACCTAATATCAGTTGTACAGAAATACTGTTCCCGAATTTGTCAAATATATATGGTTGGGTGGGATCCCAAGAAATAAGGACCTGCAGTGGAACATGAATCAAGTGATCCAAAGCTTTGCTGTTGTTCTTCCAAGGTCATAACAAGGACTGTTGCAACGAAGTGAGATTCTGATATGGTAATTGCCAGTGTGAAATTTTTATTCTTGTAGGTGGAAGAAAAAAGACCATAGCTACATTCTGTACGTATAAGCAAATGGGTCTGCTTTTATGCCTGGATCTGGACTACTCCATGTCCTTTTCTATGCTGATGGTGTCTCTTCACTTGTAATAGGTTTTCTGATGAATGAGAGTACAAGTATGCTACTGACACCTACTGATGAAAGTACTCATTGCACTCTTACTAACTGGTAAAAACTACAAGAAAAACCTATAGCCAAGCTACAGTTTTCAGTGTGATACCTGAAACCTCCTGTAACAGAGCCCCATGGGATGTATGCAAATGAACCCTTGAGGACATTAAGTGTTTCAGCTATATGGCTTCTAAATGTCCATGACTTTTTCTTTTTAGTCTTTATGGACCAACAAAGCCAACCCTCACCTAAACTAAACTGATGGAAAACTATGGCAGATTTGTTTATAAAGCATTTTTACTCAACTCCTGAAGGAAACATATTAATATAGCAGCAACAGTAAATATACTTTACAAGAATTGCACTGGCAGAGTCATTAACTAGCCGTTTACCTCAGTCAGTAGCTTTAGTAACACACATACATGCATCAATAAGGTTTTTAGGAAGTTTTTTTTCAGCTCGGAAAGAAATATTGGCTGGTTAAAATTTACAGAAACATTTTCAACGAACCAACAGTCTCTGTCTCTGTTTGCAGGACCTAATGTCAAATTGTCTCAATTTAGCTGGATTACTTTACCAAAGCAGATTTTTGGCTAAGTTTCTGAAGATCAATTAATTACATTTATAAAGGACACAGAATCACTTTTGCTGACTTATTACTTGCCAGGTGAGGTTCTTACAAGTTTACAAGATGCATCCCTAATTCCACAATCTGTGGTATTGGTATATGACTGGTGTCAGAGCCATGCCCTCAAGATCAATGCCAAAAAGTGCAGTCTCATCCCCTTTGGTAAAAACTCTGTACCCATGAATTACCACATAGGCAGCAATCTACTTAAAATCGAATGAGTGATAAGAGACCTTGGGACCCAGGTGGACAGTAGTCTCTCCTTTGATAGTGACATCACCACAGTAGTCAGGAAGTCCTTCTACGTGGCACACCTCATCATAAAAGGGTTCTCATCCAGGAAAAAAGAGGTCATTGTTCCCCTCTATTCGTCACTCATTAGACCCATTATAGAGTACAATGCCCCTTTTGGAATGTACCTCACAAGACATCTGCAGCAGCTGGAAAGGCCACAGAAGTAACTCACAAAGAGGATTACTGGCCTCAAACAAATGCCCTACACTGACCGCCTCAAAAAACTCCAGCTTTACTCCGTAGCATATTGCCTACTCTGAGGTGATCTTTGCCTAACATATAAAGCTATGTCAAACCCAGAGCTGTTGGACATGCTACACCTAAAGAAATCCAAATCCCTCCAAGCTACATGCTCTAGGGACCTAAACCTGGTCACCACAATAAACAGGACTTGCTGGAGGGATAGATTCCTGTCCCAGAGACTTCCTATACTCTGGAACAAGCTACCCATCTATGTCAAGCAAAGTTCTTCATTAGCACTGTTCAAGGAAAAATCTTGACGAGTGGATGGGAAATAGGAAATACACCCTGGGGATCACTTCTGTGTCTCTGCTGGACAGTGGAACAGGAAAATAACTTTCTTGGGTGGCGTAAGCTATGGAACCTTGCTGGCTAGGCTTACGTAGGCCCTTGGGCCGATAGCCTAGTACCTACCTATGAACCTATGGTGGCATGCTGTTGAAGAACACAATGCAAATTCCTACTATAATCCGCAAGACAGAATTAAACTCTTAGATCAGACACACTTTGCACTAATCCCCTAGCATAAAACCGATTTTATTAAACACAAGGTAATGATGCTTCTTGTGGGGAGGGTTGGCATAATAATTAAGACATTTACCCAACAGATACAAGGAGCAGGATTTGATTTTCACCTTTGGTCACTGTTTAAATATTGGCTATGCATTTAATCTGCAGACTGATTGTCAAGTACTTACCTATGAACCATTACTGGGATCGCTGTGAAAGATATATATCCACATGGATGTAAATATATGTGTTTCAGTATAATCATCTTTTGAAAGTTGAAATGGTTAGGTATGGGAAAGATTTTTAAGTAGACAGGGCTGTATATTTTCAGCTGATTTTTGTGACTTGGTGGCAAATGAGAATATTTTCAGGAAGAATTAAAGAAATTACATTGCAGATGTGGGGGGGTACAATTCAAGTGCCTGATTGGTGGGCAGGTGAAATAAGCAATACTGGCTAAGAAAGTACAACACTGAATAGACCAGGAAAATGACAGTGCCAAAAGGGAAAATCAATTAATTATTGCCCTAGACCTCTAGTCAAAATATTGACAGACCCATTTTTTTCACATTATTACCAAATACAGATGTAGCGAAAGTACAGCTGCGCAAGACATACTTGCCAGTAACAGCAGATGTTCGAATCCCCCACTGCAACAATGGCATTCTGGATTATCTGCCAAGGGAACTGAGTACTGGCCAGCTTTCAAAAGCTCAAATTCCCAACCATCTGTCTTCCTGTGACAGTTGATTGGCTTAGAATATCCTAAGAGGGACGCTTTCACCCGTCACAGGAAGTGAGTGCTCAGGCTTTTTCGATTCCACAAAGGAGGACAGGAAAGTACCTGAAGCTAAATTATCTAGCAAGAGTAAATTACCAGCCAATCATAATACCATACAAAAACAAATCCTATCACAATGGAGTCAAAGAGGATGAAACCCACCTCAGTTATGCAACATCTGGGAAAAGACCAGTTGATGGTGCCAATGAGTCAGTGAGGAATTCAAGCATCTACTGTTACAGGTAAACAGGACTTGAGCAACTATGTTTATCATTCCCACTGCCTCAGCTGCATTTTGGGTAGACTCTAAAACTTATCCAACCTAGAAATTGGAAGGAGTATGATCTAGGAGTCACCAGAGAATGCTCCTGGCAAAGCCTGCTCTGATCCTTGAAAATAAATGCAGCTTGCAGTATTTTGTGACTGTATGAATACCTCTAGACTACTTCTAGAGTCCACCCCTTTCCAATATGCCAATGAAGAGGATAATATCTTAGTTGACTGAGACTTAACCTTGACTGGAAAAGATTTGCCATGGTGGGAGTAACTGAAAACAGCAGCAGACGGCAATCATCATGCAATAATATGAGACAGATTGTCCTTTTTAACCCCTGTATAGGAAAGAAACAACTGGCCATCAATCCCAAAGGGCTTTGCTCTGCCAAGGTAGTACTTGAGCTGTGCGTGTGCATCTAAGGTATGCAGAATCTTTTCTCTCTTGTTATTTTTGCATCAGGATAGAATACTGGAAGTTTGATGGCTTGATTTAAGGTAAATTCAGAAACAACTTTAGGCATGAATGATGGATTAGTGTGAAACCCAACCTGGCCTGGTGAAAGAAAAGTTAAGGATGATTCATATTGAGAGTTTGCAGCTCAGAGACTCACCTTGCAGATGTTAGCGCAATGGGTAAAACAGTCTTCCAAGTAATGAACTGTAAATCAGCATGAGAGGCAGGTTCAAAAAAAGGGAAGGTCAATTTCTTCAAGAACAAAGTTGAGAAACAAGGGAGGAGGATTTTGCTTTTGAGGGTCTCACATGCAACACTCCTTTCATAAACTGACAATAAAAAGAAACGAAAGAGGAAGGTCATGAACAGACAAGTTAAGAAGGCAGCAAAATGCACTGATAGTTGCATATTATGAACCTTCTCTAAGCGGCTCACACAAATATTTCCAAACTAGATGGGTCAAAGCCCTTTTGGGACCTTTGTTACTGGCTAGGTACAACCTAGAAAACATCTTCTATTTGTGAAAATTAGACTTTTAAGTTGCAGTCTTTCTTGTCTACTTAAATACTTGTTGCGCATCCTCATAGAAAAAGTGTCTAAAGTTTCAACATAGAATCATCTAGACTGTCAATTGCAAATGCTCTACTGATATCTGGGGACAGAGTAGTATGACTGGCAAAGAGTCGGTTACCCCTTATTACCCTTGAACTTCAAGGGTATGCTTCCCCCATACTTGCACTGGGTACTTGAAAAGCCCTGGCAGATTTGTGTAAACCCCATTTCATAGTGGATGGCAAAATTATACTACAGGGAGACAGGTCAAAATGTAAGAAGTCTGCAGGCCAAGCAGGAGTCATAACAGAATCACTAACCATAGGCTGAGGCATAATTTTATTTTATTTTTGTCTTTTTTTCTTTTAAGGTGCAACCAGTATTAGAGTGGGGGAGGCATAACAGAGTTAGGATCCATCAAGTCAAGAGACAGACTATTTTCCAAAATAATAAACCAACTGTTTTGAATAATGCAATGCAATAAACACTTAAAGGTTCTGTTAACAGGTATGTCACCACACACCTAAATTCTCCAAAACTGTTATTTTGACAAAAACAATTTAAAAATATGTTTATAATTCTTTTGCAAGTGACAGAAGTTAAAGGATTTCCCATACACAAAGTTCAAACACCAAAGACACCAATGTGCCAAACCAGTATGAAAAATAGCTCCACACACTTTAACCATATTAAACTGCCATAAAATGTTTAATAACAATTTAAACTATATGTTCTTGTCAGAGAGAGAATAAAACCTCTACAGGACATTCAAATAACTTGAATCACAGTAAAATTGTGATCCAATGTTAAAAACACACAACATAGCCATATATACAATACGTAGTGTATAAATGCTGAAAAATCAAAGTTCTGCAATATTTTCCTGGCAAAAGTTTAAGAGTAACAATAAAGACAGGCATGATTTATTCACTGTTCTGACTGCACAAGATAGCCCCTAGTATCTAACAGCACACATACACACTGCACTTCTGAGAGAAAAGCAAGCATTTAAAAAAGACAAAAGCCAAATAAACAGTGCTCAGGGGTGAAAATTCATACAGGAATTACTGTAAACACTGACAAAAATAAAATATTAAAAAAATAAGTTATGTACTTACCATAACGTTCCATGTGAGTTGTGCATCTCACCTTCATTCTTTACTGATGGGTTCAGAGCTGATCCCTCGGCTCCAAGTCGGCACCTACTGCAAAGCTTGAGGATTTCAAGTAGCTCGAGGCTAAGTCCCTATCCTATGATGCACCCTCAGATCTTGTTTGCTGTGTAAAATAATACCATATGTCATTCTATAACTTCATAAGAAAGAAAGTATAGAAGGGCTGAGTGACCAGGAAGGATCTAGCATCTTGGTCTTCTGTAAGCCCAAGGAGGGGGTAGGAGGGAGGGACATAAGAATGAAGGCGAGATGAAAAACTCACATGGAACGTTATGGTAAGTACATAACTTCTTTATGTGAAGTTGTTCTATCTCACCGTTCTTTACTGATGGGTAATGTCCCAAGCACTATCTACCTCGGGTGCCTCACGGGCTATATATCTCAGGACCATGGATCCAAAGGAGGTCTTGTCAACTTTGTAATGAGTGATATACGTATGAGGTTTTGACCAAGTGGCTGCTGCACAAATATCAATGGGAAGTCTTGCAGAAAAAGCGGAGAATGTAGAAACTGCTCTGGTTGAGTGAGCTTTAATTTTATGCTTTAAGGGCATATTAGCAGCTGAATAAGCAAAGGTAATACCATCAGATAACCATTTAGACAGAGTTGTTTTAGCCACTGGCATACCCTTCTTGGAATCTGAAAATGAAACAAAAAGCTGGTCTGATTTCCTGAAATTTTTGTTCTGTCCAAATAAAATCTGAGCTGTCTGTGAACATCAAGTTTGTGCAGCATATACTCAAGATTGTTGGAATGGTTGGGGAAGAAAACTGGCAAATCAACAATTTGGTTGAGATTAGTTTCCTTGCAAATTTTGGGCAAGAAAGAAGGGTTTGTTTGAAATGAAACTGTCAGCATGAAAAATCAAATAAGGAGGCTTGATGGACAAGGCTTGAAGCTCTGACACTCTGCAGGCAGAAGTAATAGCCACTAAAAAAGATGGTTTTCCATGACAAGAATTTGAGGTCACATGAAGAAGCTGGTTCAAATGGTGGAAGAATTATGTGGGAAAACATAAAATTTAGATTCCATGGAGAATAGGGAGATTTCACAGGTGGTCTAATATGAAAGGTTCCTTTGAGAAAGGCTTTGGATAATTTGTATGACATAATAGTCAATCCTTCAAATCCCAGATGGAAGCTAGAAATGGCAGCAAGTTGAACACGGACTGTTGCTGCTGCAGCTCGTTTATTGGATATCATGGTTAAGAATTCTAGAATAGAGGCCATAGCGGCTTGGTAAGGATCAATATTGTTTTTAGAGGCCCATACAGAAAATTTTTTCTATTTGATGAGGTATAACTTCCTCATAGAGGAATTATGAGAGGATAAGAGAATTTGCTTTGTCTTATTAGAAAGGTTGTGGAACCTGGCTATGATGGAAATTGGAGCAGCCAAGTTGTCAGTTTTAGGGACTGCAGAGAGGGATGAAGTTCCCCCGACGAGTAAGTCAGAAGGTCTGGAATTGGGTCCAGAATCCAGGGGTCCTCCAAAAGATGAAGTTGAAAGAAGGAGAACCAAATCTGATGAGGCCAATGAGGAGCTATAAGAATAATGGTTCTTCCCAGGGCTTTTGCTTTTTGTAATACCTTGGGTATCAATGGGATTGGTGGGAATGCATGAAGGAGACCCGGGGGCCAATCTTGAACTAGTGCGTCCCTTGGGGCTTCCCCGGAGGAGGAATCAGTAGCTTCTGCATTTCATGTTCATGTGACTGGCAAAAAGGTGGTAGCAAGGCTGGCCCCACTTGCGGAATATCCTGTCTGCTATTTCTGTCTTGAGGGACCACTCATGGGGCAGAAAAATTGCTCTGCTCAACTTGTCTGCTATCACGTTGGATTTCCGTGGGATGTGCATTGCTAACAGAAAGTGCTGGGTAGAAATAGCCCACTGCCATACTCTGAGGGCCTTGCAACAAATGGGGTATGATCTGGTTCCTCCTTGTTTGTTCAATTACCTGACCACTGACATGTTGTCAGTCTGAATCGCAATTGCACCCAGAGGAAAAGAGTCCTGGAAGTACTGCAACACCAAAAGTACTGCTCTCATCTCTAGGACAATGATATGTAGATGAGTATCTTCATCGGTCCATGTGTGTTGGGCTGACATTCCCTGAAAATCCCCCACTCTATCAGGGAAGCGTCTGTGGTCACTATGGCCGCTGGAGGGGTAACACAAATAGACGTCCTCTCGTAACATGAAGTGAGGTCAACCACCACTGAAGATCCTTTTTGCAGGAATTTCTGATCATTATCATGCGAGTCATGGGGAGTTCTTGGTAAAACCACTGAGTGAAAAACAGCCATTGCAGTATCTGCATGTGTATACAAGCCAGTGGTATGGCCAGAATTGCTGCTGCCATCATTCCTAACAATTTCAGAACTTCTGATGCTGGTGCTTTGCTTTTGGATACTAACATGCAGACATGCTGATGTAGAAGAAAGACTCTTTCTACTGGAAGCCTTAGCGTGGTGGTGGTGGTGTCCAGTTCTGCTCTGATAAAGATGATATGCTGTGATGGCGACAAGGTAGATTTTTTCTGAGTTTATTGTAATGCCCAGCTGATTGCAGAGTGACTCACTCCCTGGCTTGAATAAGTTGATGCCTGGTGGTGGCGGGAAGGAGCCAATCATCTAGGTACAAAAACACCTGGAAACCTGAACGTCTCAGGTGAGCCGTGACCACTGCCATGCATTTGGTGAACACTCTGGGGGCTGTAATGAGACCAAAGGGCAGACCTCGAAACTGGTAATGATTGACTCCCAGCTGGAAGAGCAGATGATCCCTGGATGGTCTGGCCATTTTTATGTGGTAGCACACATCCTGGAGATCTATCGATCACATCCAAATGTCTTCCCTAAGAAGGGAAGTATCGACTGAAGTGTGATCATCAGAAACTTCTCTTTCTTTACAGATTTGTTTAGTCTGATGAGGTCCAATATAGGTCTCCAGTCCCCTGTCTTTTTTGGAACTAAAAATAATCTTGAGTAAGTTCCAGATCCTATCTGGTCTGCTGGGACTGGTTGGATGACTCTTTTTCTTAGTAACATTTGGACCTCTACTGTTGCTTGTTCCCTGTAACTGGGTGGAGCATCCAGGAGTTTCCTTGTCGGTGGATGGGGTGTGCCAAACTGAATGAAGTATCCTCTGGAAATTATACTTTGTAACCAGTTGTTGTTTATTTTGAGCCAGGCATCTGGGTACAAAGATAAGCAACCCCCAACTGCCTTCAGAGCAGGACAGTCAGGCCTCCTTTCAGGAGTGCTGGTAGGGCTTCCCAAAGAAGTGATCTCTGTCACCCTGGTTTTGCAGACCCCCTCTGCTGCTAGGGTGGCATCTTCCATTATTGCTCCCTCCTCTGCCCCTGGAGGGGGTTCACCACGTGTGTCCTGAAAGGCTCCTTGGGCTTTTCAGAACCACATTTTCCCTCCCCTTTGACCCCTGGGGTAAGGTTTGGTAGTGGTGGAAAAATGGACTCCGATGGCAGATAGTGTCTTTCTGTCCTTCTCACACCTGGTTAAAGTTTCCTTAACTTTGCGCCTGAAAAGGGACGAGCCATCAAAGGGGTATTCACAAAGGATGACTCAAAGGGCTCCACGAAGGAACACAAGCGCATCCAGGAGTGTCTCCTAAGAGAAACTCCTAAACCCGCTACCCTACTTGTTCTATCAGCTGCATACGAAATGAGGCGTATGGATGAGTTCACTATGGAATTGAGGGTAGCAAGTGGAGAGACAAACTTGTCTCTAGCTCCTGCAGCTACTGTACCCTGAAGAGTATCTCCCAGCTCTTTACGGAGATCTCTTTGTAGTCTGGTAAAATGGGTTAAATAGTTAAGCCAATGAAGAGCAAAAGTCGCTGAACTAAACATGCGCTTATCTATCCATGATCCTGGAGTCTCTATTAGGAGGATGGACAGATGAGGAAGTTTCAGACATTTCCTTTTTGGTGGCTGCTGCCACCCACTATGGCATCACCTGGCACATCTTTGTTCAAGAAGTATTTATCTAGGCAGGGCAGATATGAATTTATTAGGCCTCCTAGGAACATTCTCCATGGTATCCGGAGACTCCCATCCCCTTCGTGAGACCAGCTGCATAAGCTCATTTTAGGGTGGAGACACCCAAGAGGTGGAGGGATGAGACCCCAAAGCCTTCAGGAGATCTGACTCCTCCTCAGTAGGGTTGGTGGACTGCCAGTCACCCTCTGCCTAAGGATTTCCAGTATCTCAGCAAATTAGATATTCTCAGAGGGGGACCCTTCTGATTCATCCAAATCAGTATCAGATGTTAATGACTCCTGAAGGGATTCCAAATGTTTCCTCTTACACATACTCTTTCTGAAAACCTCATCAGTGGGAGCTTCTGGAGAGGTCTCTGAAGAGCATGGGCCACCCAATGGGGCTTCCTGAGGCTCTGGGTCTCTGCATTTAGCAAGGGTCTGTGACGCAGAAGCAGACACAGGTACTTCAGAGGATGAAGAAGCCAGACCTGAAGTTGAGGATGTCTTGGCAGACATGACTCTCCTCATAGCTTTGAAGGCCCCTCTGCTCTGATGCGAAGGGACCAATGGATCCAAGGAAGCTGCTGATACCCCCGCCACCAGGACAGTAGGCTCCGAGCCCGAGGTAGGAGCTGAGCTCATCCAAGCCAAAGCCCCGAGAGGCAAAGTCGGAACCGACAAGTCAGTTAGACTATCCTCCCCGGACACAACCAGAGAGTGTCGGAGCCTAGAGTCCTCGATCAACACCGAGGACATCAGAGTGAATGGAGCTGAAGACACTGGAGCAGATGTTGGCTCCGAAGGTTCCACAATCAGCATGTCCAACTCCTCAGGCTCCGAAGGACTGGTATGACTCGGAGGAAAAGATATAGTGGGCATAAGGGTCTTTGGCTCCAAAGCTGACTGGGTCAGATCCGATAACTTGGCAAAGAACAGTGCCTGTAAAAGCTTCTGCACAACCCAATCCACATCCAAATCAGATAGGCTAACAGAAGATCAAGATGAACATACTGATGGTACTGATTGGAGTAGAAGGTGATTTAGGAATTTCAGATTCCGGTTCCAAGACCGGGGACTGGCTCCAAAAAGAGAAGACAGTTGGCTCTGAGACTTGGGGAGCCGATGTCACAGACGCTGCATTTTTTTTTTATTTTTTATTTATTTTTTTTTTGATTATTTTGATTCCCTATAATTCTTGGAGAACTTTGTGGACTTGCTAGATCCATCCTGGTCACTCAAAGCCTCTTGGAAAAAAGGTTTCAACAAACCCCTCTCGAGAAGCTTTCTTTTTCTCTCTTGGAGGACTCTAGAGGAAAAAGAATGACATACAGAACATGTTTCTTGTAAGTGCAAGGCACCCAAGCAGTAGACAATTCACATGGCAGTCAGTAACAGACATCTTGTGCCCACATTTGGGGCATTTTTTAAACCCTGATTTAGGGTGTTTGTCCTTGTCATCAGCCATGACAGAAGTGGACACACCCAAATATAGCACGAATAAATTAGCCTTCTAATAAAAAACAGGCTATCAACACACACACACACACACACACACACACACACACACACACACACACACACACACACACACACACACAAGCCATTTAAACTAAGGCTAACTAACTACTCAAAAGCCTTCTAACAAAAAACAGGCTAAAGATAAGCACACAAGTCTAAAAATTAAGGCTAACAAGCACACACACACAAATTACTTAAACAGATAATCTTAACAGCAAGTAAACTCTAACAAGATACTCTGTTGTGGAAAAAATGTGACAAAAGGTCACTGAATAAATGCTTACTATTCACTAAGTAATCACACTATACTATGCTAATAAGAAAAATGACAAAAGGTCACTGAACAAACAATAATTTTAGTCAGAAATTTTTAGTTGGCCTTTCAAGAAAAACAAGGCCAAATATAAAGCTAAGAAAAGCACACAAGGAAGGGAACACTACAGAAAAGGCTTTAAGAGACTATCTATCTTAATACCCAACTATTTTAATAATAAACCAACAATAATATTTGAAAATAGAAAAGTATTAAAGTTTTTACTGGCCCAAGCTAGCAAGAACCTCCGATCAGTTGCAGCGGCAAACTAGATCTGGGGTAACTCAGGGTGCATCATGGGATAGGGACTTGGCATTGAGCTTCTTGAAATCCTCGAGCTTTGCACTAGGTGCTGACTCTGAGACGAGGGATAGGCTCCAACCCAATCAGTAAAGAATGAACGGCGAGATAGAACAACTTCACATTAAATATTTTTAATAAAAAAAATAAAAAAAATAATACATCTAATAATAAAAATGAGAGGAAGGGGATTCCCAAATGAGGCATATCTGAGCAGTACATAGGAAAGATCAGCACTGGATCCTAAGAGCACTCACAGGACTTTCTTTTATGGATGGCAGAAAAAGAATGAACATTCACTTCAGGTGAATGCTGAAAGCTTACCACACAGGATATGTTCAGCCAATCAGCTGTCAAAGGAAGAGAGAGGAAGGGATGTCTGAGCTAAAAAAAGCTGGTCCGTATTGGGTTACCTTGGCAGATAACCCAAAATGCCACTGAGGCAATGGGAATAATGAACACTGGGATGCATAGTTATGCCAATGCCTCATAAAGTTTCCTGTTCTTAGAAATCTATGTTTCTCTGTAGAAAATATTATAAGTATGCCTGTGTTCTACTTCTTTGGCTCTATGGGTTTATGATACATGACCACACTTTGTGTGTATTTGTATATCTTTATACCCTGTTGTTTTAACTCTAGAGCATGATGAGTGGGAGTATGAAATGAGTTCTCCATGGATCAGACCATTATCCTTATCAAAGCAATCATTCTTTTCTACATTCTCCCCATTTTGGGGTTATGGAGGGGATGGATAATGCATTCAGTAGGCTTAAGGGAGGGAACTATTTATGGATGGGAAGTAAGTCTCACTAAGAGAGAGACAGAGACACACAGACATACACACACACACACACACACACACACACACACACACACACACACACACACACACACACACACACACACACACACCACGCATACTTAGGGGTAATTTGACAGCTCTTTGGTTTACCTACAGCATATATTTGGGTTACATGTGGAATGGAAAGCACACAGAGATGGCATGTTATTTCCACATAAAAAGAACCCCAGCTAGGAAATGAATCAAAGAACCAAACACTGTGAAGATGTTAATCTAACCACTGCACTAAAAGGTTGTCTAACAAACAAAACAAATCAAACAGTAAAATAAATAAAGATATAAAATCATAAAAATAAATCATCCAAATAAGAATGTTAGGAGATGGTGATGTGCAACTTCCAAGGGCAGTTATTACTTAGATATGATCTGAAAAATGTATATAAAATCATGGTATTATTATAGTAATGTTTCACAGTAATTCTGCAATAATAGTCGAGCAGTGGCAGCCTACCATCTTCGTTCCTTTCTGGCAAAATGGCAAAGTACTATCCTCTCATGTACTCTCTAAATGATTTTAAGAGATACTGCACAAATGAAAGATAGATGAAGCATGGCATATAACAGGCGACATTACAGAGAATGGTAGAACTTTTAGTTATGTACTCACCATAACTTCAGATGTTTGGGATCCATCTCGCCTACATTCTGACTGATGGGTTCGGAGCCGATCCTCGGCTCCGACTCAGCACGCTTATGCCAAAGAGCGAAGTCTCTTATTGGCTGAGCTTACTATATCCCAGGATGCACCGCTACCAGTCCCCCAGATCTAGTTTGTCTGCATACATGCACACACGCATGCACTGCTTATATAACACTGACAGATGATACAAAATAATAAACAGTAGAACCCAAACCGTTCAATCTCTTCTGATCTCCAAGGCAGGGGGAAGGAGGGTGGGTATTAGGAATGTAGGCGAGATGGATCCCAAACATCTGAAGTTATGGTGAGTACATAACTAAAAGATGTTATGTGATCCTATCTCGCCTACATTCTAACTGATGGGACAGCGTCCCTAGCACCTAAATCCTGGGTGGCTCACTGGAAAACACTCCTGAGTACCGTGGAACCAAATGATGCTCGTCCTTTAGATGCCACATCCAATTTATAGTGGGAAATGAAAGTGTGCGGGTTGGACCAAGTAGCATAGCACAAATTTCAGAAATAGCGAGCTTGGAATGGAATGCAATAGAGGTAGCCATAGCTCTAGTAGAGTGAGCTTTGACAGATGTTGTAAGTTGCTTATTTGAAGAGGAATAAGCTTGAGTTATGCAATCTCTGATCCATTTGGCAATAGTAGCTTTAGTGATGGATTTACCCAATTTATTATCTGAAAAGGACACAAACAATTGATCTGTTTTCCGAACTTGCTGAGTCCGATCTAGATAGAAGCGCAATTGCCTGTGAACATCCAATGTATGGAAGGTGTATTCCGCTTTGTTTGAAAATTTTGGAAAGAAAACTGGTAGCTCTAAAGATTGTTGGAGACATAGATTAGAGCAAACTTTTGGGACAAAAGATGGATTAGGTCTAAGTGATACTCTATCCTTGTGAAAAATCAAGTACGGTGGTTTGATAGATAGGGCTTGAAGTTCTGAAACTCTTCTTGCAGAGGTAATTGCAATTAAGAAGGCAGTTTTCCAAGACAGATATTTCAACTCACATGTAGCAGCCGGTTCAAAGGGCGAAGATGTTAAGGCACGAAGTACCAAATCAAGATCCCACGGAGGCGCAGGATGAAAAACTGGGGTCTTAAAAGCACAGCACCTTTCATGAAAGTTTTACATAATCTGCTGCTCATCAACGGTGGGTCTGTGGAATCATGAAATTTGGAGATAGCTGCTAATTGGACTTTAATAGTAGAGACTGAAGATCCTTGATTAAACAAGGATGTCAAAAATTTCAAGACCTCTGGTATCGGGGCAGTAATAGGGTCTAATCCTCTGAGTTGAGCCCAGATAGCAAACCTCTTCCACTTACTGTGATACAACTTCTTAGTGGTGGGTTTGTGGGCTGAAGATAAAATGTGAATAACTTCCGGGTCCAAGGTGTGCTTTCTGACTATAGTCGGAAGTGGAGGAGCCAAGCTGTTAATTTCAAAGTGTGAAGGGACTGATGCTGTTGTCCCGACTGATGAACCAGAAGGTCCAGAATTAGGTCCAAGAACCAAGGACCATCCAGAGTATATTTCTGTAGGTAGGGGAACCATACCTGACGAGGCCAGTACGGAGCAATTAGAATCATTGTAGACCCCAATTGGGAAGCTTTCTGGATGACTTTGGGGAGGAGTGGAATCGGAGGAAAAGCATAAAGCAGTCCTGTTGGCCAAGGTTGGACTAGAGCATCCGTAGCTGTCTCTCCTTGCCGCGGGGTCAAGGAAAAGAACCTTTTGCACTTCGTGTTTCGTGGTGTTGCAAACAGGTCGCAGCACGGAATCCCCCATCTTTTGAAAATCTGAGCTGCTACTGTTTCGTTCAGAGACCACTCGTGAGGAGAGAGAATCGTCCTGCTCAGTCTGTCTGCCAATACATTGGATTTGCCTGGAATGTGGGTCGCTACCAGGAAGCGCTTGGTAGCCACTGCCCATTCCCACACCCTCATGGCCTCTCTGCAAAGGGGGTAAGATCTGGTCCCTCCTTGTTTGTTTAGATACCAGACTACCGACATGTTGTCTGTGTGGATGGCGATAATGCCTTGAAGGAGAAACTTGTGGAGGGCTTGTAAGGACAGAAGTACAGCCCTCATTTCCAACACATTGATATGGAGAGATGTTTCGTTGGGAAGCCAAGAACCTTGAACTGACCTGCCCAGACAATGCCCCCCCACCCCGTCTGGGAGGCATCCGTAGTCAAGGTGGCCACGGAGGGGTATAACAAAGGGTCTTCCCTGATTCAGATTGGATGGCAGAAGCCACCAGCGGAGGTCCCGACTGCACGTTTCTGTAATCAGTATGTGATGATTGAGGGGGAGATCTTGAAAAGACCATTGTGTCGATAATAGCCACTGGAGAATCCTCATGTGCAACCTTGCCAGAGGAACTAGGAGAACCGTGGCAGACATTGAACCTAGAAGTTGCAGGACCATCCTGGCTGGGGCTTTGGATCTTAGAAGCAGGGCTCGGACCTGATTTTGTAATGTTTGTATCCTTTCAGTAGGAAGGAAGATCCGCATTAATTTTGAGTCTATCTCTGCTCCTATGAATTTTATGCGCTGAGAAGGCAGCAAGACAGACTTTGACCAGTTGAATGTAATTCCCAGGGAAACACCCAGCCAGATGGTGGCTTGTAGGTTCTCTAGTAGTAGATGCCTGGTGGTGGCAGTCAGGAGCCAGTCGTCCAGATAGGGAAACACTTGGAATCCGAGACTCCTCAGGTGAGCAGTCACTACTGCCAAACATTTGGTGAACACCCTGGGGGCTGTGGTGAGACCAAAGGGCAGTGCACAAAATTGGAAATGACTGTCTCCCAGGCTGAAGCGCAGATACCTCCTGGACGCCTGATTTATCGGTATGTGATAATAGGCGTCCTTGAGATCTATGGAGCACATCCAAACATCTTTCTCCAACAATGGGAGAATGGATTGTAAAGTGACCATTCGAATTTGGACTTCATGACGGACTGGTTTAGTTTGCTGAGATCCAAAATGGGTCTCAGGTCCCCTGTCTTTTTTGGCACTAAAAAGAACCTTGAGTAATTTCCGGATCCGATCTGGTCTGTGGGGACCGGTTGGATGACTCCTTTTTCTAGCAGCTTTGAAGCTTCTACGGCTGCAATTTCCCTTTGACTGGGTGGTGGGTCCGGGATTTTTTTGGACGGTGGGGGTAAGTGTGTGAAGGGAATGGTGTAACCTCCGGCAATAATCCGAAGCACCCATCTGTCCTGAGTAATAGACTCCCAGGCTTTTAGGTGCTTGGCAAAACGGCACCCGACTGGCTCCAGAGCAGCACAGCCGGGCAATCCCTCATGAAGTGTGGGAGGCTGAAGAGCCACGAAAGGACTCGCGGTCTCCAGTGTTGTGGGGGCCTCTGCCGCCTCTGGGACGGCGTCTCCCAGAAAAATTTCCCCGTCCTCTGCCTCTGGAAGGAATCTTCCTGTTGTTGGGGAAAGAATTTCTGTGATTTGCGGAACCACATCTTCCCTCCTCTTTTAGCCTTGGGATAAGGCCGAAAGGGAGTGGAATAACGTGCTCCTACGGCAGATAAAGTCTTTCCTCCTGCTCACAGCGGTAAGAGTGTCTTTACCTTGGGTCCAAACAAAGAGGACCCATCAAAGGGAGCGTCGGCAAAGGAAGACTTGAAGGCCTCCGCGAAATGACACAAACGGAGCCAGGCTTGTCTCTGTAGAGCCACGCCTGTGCCTGCCGCTCTGCCCGCCCCTTCAGCCGCATATGAAATGAGCCTCATGGACGAGTTAGAAATCGAGTTAAGGATAGCCAACTGAGAGCTAACCGACTGGGCTAGCTGCTCAGGTAGGTTACCTGAGAGGGAGTCTGAGAGCTCCTTGACCAGATCCCTCTGTAGTCTGGTGAAATGTGCCAAATAATTCAGGGACCTCAGAGTAAAGGCCGCTGAAGTCAGGGTGCGCTTCCCGTACCGGTCCATGCTCCTAGACTCCTTATTAGGAGGATGGATGGACGTTGAAGCCTCTGCCACGTCCTGCTGGGTAGCAGATGCCACCACCATGGCATCTACAGCCACGCCTTTCGTTAAGAACTCCTTCTCGGGTGGGGCAGACAAAAATTTGTTAGGGCGAGAAGGTACTGGTTCCACAGTATCTGGATGTTCCCACGCCCTCCGACAAACCAAATCCAGAAGCTCGTCGAAGGGCGGAGACACCCAGGAGGCGGAGGGCTGAGCCCCGAAGGCCTTGAGGAACACCGACTCGTCAGCGGAGGGGGGTTTGGAATTCCAGCCGCCTCGTTGCTTGAGGATCTCTAGAATGTCTGCAAATGAGACATCATCCGAGGACGACTTTGGGGACCCCTCCGCATCATCAAGATCAGTGTCCGATGTAAGAGACTCATCGGGGGAGTCCACGTGCTTCCTCTTGCACGATCTCTTCCTTGGGGCTCCTCCAAGACAACTCGAAGACCCTCAGGAGGAGGGGAACCCCCAGTGGGGGTAACCTCAGGCCCCGGGGCTCCGCTGCCTAGAGACAGGGGAACTGCCAAAGACCCAGTCTCCATGCCCAGGGAAGGTGCCGGTAAAGCCATAGAGATGGCCGAAGAAGACTTGGCCAATGCACTCCTCATAGCTCTGAAGGCCGGACCCCCAGAATCCTGGGAGGGTCCAGTCTCCGGAGCCATGATAGCAGACGGAAGTCCCGCGGCCGAAGCACCGAGAGGGAGGCTTGGAACCGACAACATTGGTCCCGAAACGTCACCCCCGGGTCCGGCCGAAGAAGTCCGTGTGCTAAACTCGGACCCGAAGGCCGGGGTTGGAGTAAGGGTCAGAGCCGACCCTAGGATCTCCACTGGCTCCATCAGCACCTGCTCCGACGGAGCCGAAGCGGTCGGAGGAGGAATGGCAATGGAGTGGGCTATCGGCTCCGAAGCCAATTGGGTCGGAGCCGAAACAAATTTCTGAAAGACTGGGGACTGGAAAAGTCTTTGCAGCACCCTGTCTATGTCCGAATCTGACATCCTTGATGACCTGGAAGAGACCGAATGGGTCCGAGTAGGCCTCTCCAACGGCTCCAAGGGACTAGGGGACCGGCTCCGAATCGACTCGACAATTATCGGCGCCGAAGGAATGTCCAAACCAATTTCCATCGGTGCCGAAGAGGGCTTCGGCGCCGAGGAGGAAGTGTCTGAGCGGACAACCCTCATCGGCTCCGAGATCAGTGGAGCCGATGAAGATGACCGCCTCGATGCCCCAGACGCCGGCTCGAACCCAGAGGAGTCGAGGCTGGAGGCATCGAGGCAGACCGTTCCGCCCTCGGCTCCGAAGTCCGTGGAGCCTAAGGAGAAGCCTGCCTATGTTTTTTGGCGGTCGGTTCTGACGGACTGGTCGGAGCCGACGCCCTTTTCTTTTTAGCAGGAGAAGGAGAGGAAGCTAATGCCTCTTCAAATGAGGGTTTAATAAGGCCTTTTAAAATAAGTTTATTTTTCCTCTCTTGGAGGACCCTCGAGGAAAACGCGTGGCACACGCTACAGGACTCCTGCAAATGTTTAGCGCCCAAACAGTACACACAGAGAGAGTGGTCATCTGTGATCGACATCTTGAAACTGCACTTAGTGCACTTTTTAAATCCTGAAGGCCTAGGAGCCTGTGACATAATGGCAACCAATTTAGTGTAACTAGCCAAAACCAAAGACACTAACAATGACAGAAAAATTTCTTCTCTCTTTTTTTTAAAGAAAGACAGTCACAAATGGACAAGAATAACCAAAGGGTCCAAAAAAAACCCCTAAATAAAAAGGGACTAAACAACAACAGACTGACAGGGGAAGGCCCTTAAACTCAAAGGGGACCTCTGGTCAGAAAAAACGCATTCACTACACAAAAACTCTACAGAAATGCTCACTCAAACACAAAAAACACAAGATAGCTGTTAAAACAGCTTTTTGTTGAAGATTCAGAAAATTCCTGACAGGAAAGTAAGTGAAAAAGCACTACTTAGCTCAGCCAGCTCGAGACCACGTCTTTGCTTGTTAGCGGCAAACGAGATCTGGGGGACTGGTAGCGGTGCATCCTGGGATATAGTAAGCTCAGCCAATAAGAGACTTCGCTCTTTGGCATAAGCGTGCCGAGTCGGAGCCGAGGATCGGCTCCGAACCCATCAGTCAGAATGTAGGCGAGATAGGATCACATAACATCCATCTTTGTCACATCCAATAGAAATTAAAGATCTATTAAATTACAATACTTTCCAATTACATTCCAAATTCAAACCAATGGGTACCAATGTACCATATTTCAAAATAAAAACTGTTTCCTTTTACAATAATTTCCTTTTCAATTCAGAACTATTATATTCTATCACCTTATCCAAAATATTACTTTTTAAAAAATTCCCATCCCCCCATGATGTAATACAGAATGTGTTGGGTGTGTTTTTAACTGTTTAATTTGTGTTTTTTGATGTTAATATATAAATGTGTACTTCTTAAAGTTACTTATCTCTTTAAAGGCCTATTGGCTGAGACCATAGAGAGTGTGAATAAAGTCTCTGTACTAAGAAGAACACTGGTCTTTTTTGGTCGTGTTCCAGTTTTTTTAAGCCTAGCCAATTTCTCCTTAAAAAAAGAGAATCACATCCTGTAACTCATGCGTATGTGAGGTAAACACCTTAACCATGAATAGCACTTAGTCTTCAAGGATTTCTCTGTTTTACCGCATCAGAGAGTAAAACAGGAACCATTCATTTTTAAAGTCATGTGATGCATGTAAGTGTACCAGTCAACTTCCTATCTTTTCCAGCTTTAAATCTTAAAATTCTCCATCCTAATGGCAGTTTTGAAATTTGATAAGGCTTCAGTGGTGCTAGAAAAGTTGTTAATATCTTCAATAAGAAACTGTCGGCTAAGCACGACTCGGTACCACGTAAAATGATATGCAGAATCAGGCCAATTAGGTAGCTGAAGACATCTATCTGCTCTGAATTAAGTAGCTGAACACATCTATCTGTTCTGTACAATGACAAGCCCAAAACCATCCATAATTTTTTCCATTTCTAATCCTTTCCTGCAAGGTCATAACAAGTAGCACGAAGAAGGTAATTTCAGGCCACAGAAATATTGTAATCATTGGGGGAAGATGGAGTGTGTACGAAGTGTTTGCAAATAGTCATGCCTATCATTTGATACCATCACCTTGAGAATGTCACATGCACCACAAGCTAGGATACTGCCTCTGAAATTTCTATAAACCAGCAGGGGGCTATTTCATGGTTGTGACATATTACCCTATACCTCCCATGCCCTCTCCCTCTAAAATTCTTCTAAAATCACAATAGGAAATAGCTTCACGTACAAGAAAAGTGCTACATTGGCACACAATACATCCCAGTCCAGTATCTGCTCTAATTTGTAACAAGCATGGCTGTGGTAAACCTCTCATTTCTAAGAATAAATTCATAGGTAGTTACTAGGTGTGTGAATCAAGAGACCACTGAGGGACCTGAGCCAGTTTGCCTCAAAGTACTATCATGTTAATTCTTTTCTTCAGAGTCACAAAGTAGCAAACAGGGAATCAAACCATGAACTACAGGAAGCAGCTTGTTAGAAACTAATTTTTTTTTTTTTGGGGGGGGGGGCTTTGTATTTGTTCTAACTTGTAAGAAGCACTATGCTGAATTATCATTGTTTAATTGCTCTATTCCCATCTGCATTTCAAATGTCTTTCGGCAAAGGTGATTTGCTTATTTAATCACAATGGAATACATATTCAAGTCCATCTCTCATACTTGGTTTGACATCTAGCAAGTAAGCTCTCAATTCTATGTACAGTAGTTTGCTAGATATTTCTAATTCTGTGACTCCCAAATATGTGTTGAATTTTTTTTTGTACAGGTAATATACTTTGTGAAAATCTAATGACTGTGCTGTTCGTGGTATCAAATATACTGAATGTAGACTTTGCAGTCATTAGTCCTGTCCTTAACAGCTTTACAACAGACTGTACTAGTTTTACTTGATTCATTAATGGCACTGGATACCATTTGTAACATGACTTTAAAACAGTTTTGGTCACCTTTTGATGTTATCACTCAATCTCTTTACTAGTATGAGAGCCCTAAACAAAACAAGTTATTGTATTTCAGGACAGCCTGTAAACTCCCCATAGTGTCAGCACTGACCCAGTTCCAACAGAGTGTTTCTGACATAACAAAAAGTTGATTTTTTTCTCACTCTGCTTTGATTTGCCGAGATAACTTTTGCTCACACCCTTACCCTACCCTCATCCTTTTTACCCCTGCCTCATTTCCTTTATTCACCCCAGCCCCACCTTTCTTGCACCAGCCAAGAAAAATCTGGCTTGATCTTTATGATCTAGGTGGGTTTCCTCCGGGTGCTCCGGTTTCCTCCCACATCCCAAAGACATGCTGTAGGTGGATTGGACACTCTGAATTGGCCCTAGGCATGAGTGTGTGCATGTGTGTGCCTTCTGTGGAAGGTTGGGTGCCGGGCTGGCAACTCGACACCGTAAAACTCCACTGCCAATCATGAGCGGACAAGTGATCCGCTGTGGCGACCCCTAACTGGAAAATGCCGAAAGAAGAAGAAGATTAGGGCATGTTCAAATAACTTCCCCATTTTTGTTTGCCCACTACCTCATTTCCTGTTTCCTCTTCTCCCTCTCTTCCACTAATTATCATGCATTCTTACTTTCACTTTATAATCCACTGTAATGCCACACACTACCTGCCATTCACTAATCAAATTCTTCTTTTCTTATACCTTAGTAAAACAAGCCCGAACTTTTCTGCCGCACTTTTCAGGGCACACCTTCAATACGTCCTTTCTATGAATTACACTAAGTTACTCTTTCCTAAGTTTGCACACACCACAATAGTGTAACACCTTTGTAACTCATGACAGCATAGCACAATATAATATAAAATATTATTTTATTTTTAATTTACTTGCTGTTTGTTAATAGTGTAAGTGAGCTAGTCCAATAACCTTTTCTTAAGCCATGAGCAGGGCCCATAGGACAGGAATGTATACATTTCAATTAATAATATCAGTTACACATATCTTCAAACTTAAATTTTGATTGTTTACAGTTACACAAATTAGAGAGCAGTACGCTCAGTGAGATACAACTGATGACAAGGCACTTAGTAAATTAAAACTGAAGGCAAAATAAAATATCCATTAATGAAAACATAACCTGATTATAGTTTAGGAACTTCTAGAAGCATAAGAGTAAAAGGTGCAAAAGAAATTACATTGGCATATGACTGACTAGTCTAAGTTAATTTCATTGTCTAACATGGAGACATGATGTTTTATTTCTAATAAGTTAATGACTTGGCAGAAATCAATGTTTGTATGACTATATACAATAGATTGAAGAGGTAATTTCTCTTAAGAATACAAATTAGATTATTGGTTACATTCCTGAGTATGGTTTGGAATCCAGTCTGAGCTGACAAATTTTATTAACCATTATCTCTGAAGCACTTACGTGTAGTGCCCCTGTAGAGTTGCTCAGCAAGGGATGACTTAATCTTGAAGAGAGTCTTGGCCTTTTATCTCTGTGGGCAGTTTGTTCCACAATGTGGAGCCCAGTCTGGAAAAGACACACACTACTATAACTGCTTTGAATAGAGTCCTACTGATTGAAAGCGCAGTTGTGTAAGATGAACTTACCCATAACCACTGATTTTTGAATTCCTTTGCTGTTGCAGTAGCCTTTAAGGTATAGTGGTTGCATCTTGCCCAGGATACAACATCCAGCCAAGATTCACAAAGCTCAGACTCCCACCCACACATTCACTCTGACTGCTGATTGGCCAAGCTCAGAGGGGGAAATCAACAGTCAGAGTGAATCTTACCTTCAGGACTTTTTTGCCCAAAATATAAAAAGAGAAGAGCCTACCAGTTGTGAACTAGTAAAAAGATAACACTACAAATATATATGTATAAACAAAACCACACTTTGTATCACACCTACAATTATATACAAAAGTAATGGAATGGAAGGTGGGTACACTTACTGCAGTAGTGGGTAATTTGGACATCAACTTTTATGGGTAAGTGCAGCTAATGCAACTATACTATATTCATCATTCCCACTACTGCAATAGCCTTTAGACTATACTGATAGATTACCAAAGCCTGTCCAACCTATGGGAAGAAAGGATATGGGTCCTGGAGCTCCTGGAGAATGGTTCTAGCAAAGCCTCCTCTGGAGCTAGAAAAGGAATCTAGTTTGTAGTGCTTTGTAAAAGTTTGTACAGATGACCATGTAGCTGCCTCTAGAATGCTTCTACAGTCTCCCTCCCCATTTTTAGTATGTTATTGAAGTGAAGACTCCAGTATAATGTGTCTTTATACTGCCTGGAGCGGATTTACAGTGGTCGGTGCAGTAAAAAGAAATGTTAGAGAACAACCACCTATATTTAGGCACAGGATTCTCTTTCTTTGTCCAAAAATACGAAATAAACAGATGATCAGCTTTTCTAAAGGACTTCACTCTGTCATGACAGTAAATGAGTTGCCCATGCATGTTTAGAATATTTAGAATCCTTTCTCTGTGAGATTTGGGATCTACATTTAAAAAAAAAAAAATGAATGTTGATGGTGTGATTTAAGGTAAACTATGAAAACACTATGGGTATAAAAGAGGGGTATGTTCTTAATGAGCCCGCAAACCTGTGGAATTTGAGATAAAGATCACCCACCATGAGAGCTGTCAACTCAGAAACTCATGTCTGCCAATACATTCTGCTCTGATGGATATAAGACACTGTAAAGCTACCTCCCAAGCTATCATGACCTGCCTGCACAGAGAGTAAGATCTGGTACCCGTTTGCTTGTTTATGTGCCATATAACTGTGCTGCTGTCTATTATTACTTCTAGAAGACCAGGGGCCCACAGGTCCTGGAGAGATTTCAAGGCATGATTCACAGCCAACATTTCTTTAGCGGTTATGTGTTTTGGCTGTCTGAAGAATTCCGCATTACTTTTAACTTTACCCCTTTGCAAACTGCTCCACAAGCAAAATCTGAGGCATCTGTGGTGAGAGCCTTTTTGGGATCTGACAAGGAGTGGGTTTAAAATGCACTTCCTTTTTTTTATAGCCTAGAATTGGAATTCAGTATTCAAGAGAATGCAAGTGCTGGGTCCATGTGCTCTTGAAAAACAATGAAACTTTCTCATTTACAACCTGGCTAGAGGAATCATGATAATCAGAAAAGTCATGGACCTGGGTATCATTTCAAATTCTCTTGCAGAATTTCTAGGCTGGTTGGAGAAGTTCAAGAAAGTTTACCAAAAAAAAATCCACCTTCTCTTGTGCTAAAAAAAAGCTTTTGTTGAATGGTTGAGAGGCACCTCAGAAACACAGTCCGGAATGTTGGAATCAAGGAGGATGTTGCTCATTTATTGTAAATCCAGATTGTTCAGCAGTGACAAAACCCAAGTTAAGGAACCTTGACATCTTTCAGGAGACTTTGTAAAGATTAGTAAGTCATCTAAATAAGGAAAAACGCGAATGTCTTTCAGCCTGCAATGGGGTATGATTGGACCTAAACATTTTGTAAACATCCTTGGAGCAGTAGATAACGCAAATGCTAATGCAGAGAACTGATAATGCAACCCAGAGACAGAAAATCTGAGAAATTTCCTGAAGCCTGTGGCTATGGGAATACAATAATAGACATCTTCTAAGTCTAATGGTACCATGAAACTCAGAGGAGGAATAAGGGATGACTGACTTTGAAAGGTCAACATTTCAATTTTGCAACATTTACAAACAGATTCTGAAGGAAAGATTGAGTACTAGTGTCCTAAAAGCCTTTTTTCTGGTAGAAGAAATATTCTAAATCAAAAGCCTTTGCCCCTTTGATTTACAGACACTGTCTCTGTGACTCCTAGGCTGTGTAAATACTGCAGTAACTGAGGAAACATTTTTGTTTGGATCAGAGGGTAGGGAGGGGAATTCCTCTAAAAGGAGTTTTTTGCCTCCAGTCCCATCTGTATCCCTCCAGCACCATCTTTAGCAACTAAGATTCTGAAACAATTTGAAACCAAAGGAGAAATGTTTGAGAGAGAGTTTTTTGTGTGTGTCAGATTAGTTGAGATGTGGACCACAGTGCAAGAGTTGGGGAAAAGAATGGTGATGTAGTCATTCTGAAGTATTAGACTGTCCCTTTTTTTTTTTTAAATAACCCCTATTTCATATTGTTATTCCAATCAGGCCTTTTTTTTTTTGTTTTGTTTTTTTTTTGCTCCCTGCCTACCAAAATACAGGGTGGACAGTTGGGCTTTTTAAAAGAGGACGGTGATTTATACTGGGGATCCTGAAAGATTTTATACATTCATTGCATTCATTTCCCTTTTTTATGAAATTGTTTGAGGACCTGGGTTGTTACATTCCAAACAATACCTCTTTCTCTAAAGTAGAATTGAATATTTCATACTTTAACTCATAACGCATAACCAGGGATAACTTCTCAGAACAGTACTAGTAGCAGGGGCCCTAGACACAGTATCGGCACAATTGTACACACTAAGAGGATTAAGAAGAGAGTTACCTTCTGCAAGATGGGTGTCAGAAAATTCACTCATACAGCTTAGCATAAACTCCCATGTGTGCCTGGTAATTAAGAAATCTATAAGCTAGAATAGAAGAAGAGACTATTATTTTACCCAAATGGTCCAAAACCTTGTCTCTAAGAGAAGGGTTGCTGTTGAGGAACAAATTACTAGCTAGCAAAGTCACTGACATTGTTTCTGGGTTTGTTCTAACGTGAGAGATAAGAAATACATTAGTCTGAGGTAGTTCATACAGTGATTGCCTTTTTAGTGACTGACAGCTGGGTATTTGTTAATTACATGCTGCATTTAATACTAACTCCAGTGCTGACAAAATGGGAGAAATGGGTGAAGAAATATAATATTTCTATCTGTAACATATCAAAATATCAATTCAGGTCAGGTGGAACTTCAATTTGCTCCCATAAGAATACCTCATGAATTCTGGCAATGGTATGATAGAAGATTCATCCACTGGATGTTGAGAGATACATGTATCCCTTGAACCTAAGATTTGGGCTTGGGACTCTATAGGAGAAGCCGTATCTCTATCCATATCAGAAATATCAGAGTTAATATCCTAAGACATTTATTTTTAACTGTGCTCCAAGATAAATATTTCTGAATATCAGGATTTGCAATGTGCAACAAATGTCTTGCTAAGGTTAGAAAATAATCTTTTCTAATATACATCATTTCTTCTAAAGAATCATGTTTAGCATTTTTTTTTTCTTTTTTCTTTAACAGGTAGAGCGTTGGATGCGGACTGACTCTGTGATGGAACACCTGACAGTTTAGAGATCTCTTCCCTAGATTACCTCTTGAACCATTTATCTTAGCTCCCTCCCCCCGGTGCCCAGAAAGGACAGTTCTCAAATGCCCAGACTGGACACTAAAGCAGCCAAGGAAGAAGTGGCTGACCCAGGGTTTGTGGTTTCTCCCTACACACTTCTGCCCATTCTTTGCCTAAACTTTAAAAAAATAAATCAAATTTTACACAACAGAAATACATTTTTCCAGAAAATTAACCCCAATAAGTCAAATTCACCAAATTGAGTTGCCCAAGGGGATATATGGCTTTAGTCAGAAAATTAAATATTACCTTCTTAAAAGAGCAATAGTTTCTATGCAAAAGGGTTTCCCTGTGGATTATTTGTCAGAAATGAAGTCTGTATCCGACTGCTGCTCCTATTAAGCCTCAGAGCTCCTTCTCCTTGATGAGGCAAACTAGTACTGAAGTAAGTTTCATTCTAACTGCTGATTTATATCTTTGAGGTTGACCAATGAGTAGTCCGAGCAAGAGTGTGATACAGCTTTGTGAAGCTGTCCAATTGCTGTGTCTGGGGCAAGATAGAACACATACAGGCTAAAGGGCACTACAGCAGTAGGAAAAATGAACACAACATTTTCTTTACTGTTTCATAGTGTATATGACGGCTCTGTGAGTGTGAGTTTTCACTTCAATGGGGAAGCATAACTTTCATTCAGTACTTAATATATCAGTACACCTAAAAGGAAAGGTGCCCCTTTAAGTGAGTTATCCATCTGAGTTTTTTTTTAATCGGATACAGTTGTGGTGGTGTAAGAAGGTCCACAAGTTACGTGAATTTGTAAAGTTATTTTTGGGGGGTATAGATCCTTTGAGTATTGTAAGAGGAGTGAAAAACTAGTAACAGTACCCTATACTCCAGTTTTGAAAGAAGTACATTTTTACAAAGCGAAATCTGAATTTTTACAAAGCGATGGGAGAGAGATAATGTGAAACTCTATAGCATAATTTTAGTTGTGACAGGACATTATTAACAATATTGCCGAAATATACATTGAAGGTGATGGAACGGTCAAGAATATTGCCTAAGTATTTGTATTCTGACACACTGGAATATTACTGCTATGGTTATTAGTTATTTAAAATAAGGGCAGTTGCACTAGTTTACAGCTCAGAAGAGCATTGCATTGGTATTTTTGTGGTTAATGAGGAGTTTCTATTTCTCTGTCTCAGTGCAGAGGTTTGAAAAGGAGTGTTGAAGTTGGTTTTCTATGCTAGATTAAGGTTTGTGTGATTCTAAAAGTAGTCTGTCACTGGTGTATGAAGTAACTTTCAATCACAGAAAGTCTTCTATGAGGTCATTAATAAATATTGATAATAGGAAAGGGTTTGAAAAATATTCCATTTTCAAGGTAGCTTTGGAACCATTTTATTGCATTGTCATCAAAGTTACATTTAAGGAATGTGGTGATGAGCAGTCCCTGATTTACATTTCCAGATACTCTAGTCATATCAATAAATATGCCAGCTGTAATGAGGTCATTGTTGATATTACTGTACATTGTGTCTGCTGCCAAGAGAAGGGCTATAGTAACTATGAATGCATTTCTGTAACTATGCTGTTTCCCAGAAAGCAGACCATAACCACTGATGTGCTTTAAGCATTTGCTTGTATAATTTTTTTTATTTTAGATAGAGGGAATACAATGAAGACAAGTCTCTAATCATCAGTTTTGATTTTGTATAAGTGTACCTTTGAATGAGGGATAATAATGTTGGGCTTTAGCATTAGTGGGACAACTCCTGAAGTTAGGGACAGATTACAGAAAAAGATGAGGGGGTTGAAAATTTTATCTGCAGCTTGCCTCAGGAAGTTAGGGTGTAGGGAACTGACGTTAGGAAAGAAGAGTTGTAAGCATTTTAGTAAAGTGCCAGTTTTTATTACAGAAATCTCTAAAAAGTAGAAAATCTGCTAACGGATACAAACCTAGAGGTAAGCTATAATCTGATGAAGTGTTATTTGTAAAGGGGAGGAGAAGGAGCTGATGATGTCTTTGGTATAGGAAATGGGATAGTTTTTATAGTCACCTGCTGAGATATTGATTGATGCATTATTGGGCAAGAGTTCTGGCTGGGAAAAGATTTTATTTCTTTCCAAAAATGTTGTGGGTATCTGGTGACTCTTGTTCGCACTCCCATTAAAATATAGCTTTGGTTGAGTTGGCCGCTATGCTGGTCTGCTTTCTAATGGAAAGTTAAGTTTGGTACATTTGGCAAGTTTTGTTTTCAGAATATCCAGGCCTTATTTTTCAGTTTATGGGATTCCTGATATCATGTGAGATCTAAATGAAGTTCTGCCCTGTAAATCTCCTCCACGTACTGGGGAAGACATAATTTTGGATTTTGGTAAGACTTTTGATAAGAAAAAAATAGAGAGAGTTTATTGGATCTTCTGTGAGGTACAGAGTACATCAATTAAGAGTATTCAGTTGTTGATCAAATATGTTTCATTTCTGTTCAGGGGAAAGCCTAAACAGTAACTACTTAGGGATTATGATTTTTTTTGAAAGGCAATTAAGATGTCAGTAGCTGCTAAAAAATTTATAAGATGTTAATATTATTGCAAAGGTCAGCCATTTTTGTAATGGCAAGGTCTAATATGATACGGTTTCCTGTATACATGTTGTGTCTGGTATTTCCTTCTCTACTTGCTCTAGACTAAGTTGGAGTAATAATCTATTTAGTTGGATTCCTTCAGAGCCATTGATAATGTAGTAAAGGTCCTCAGGTATACTGGAGTTCCTTGGGCAACCATTAGGGAATAATTCTAACAGGGTGTCCTTCAAAATGCTGACAGAGGAAGGAGACAGAATATAAAAAACTGCAATGTTAAACAATGTCCGATGTTAAATTGGTGGTTAACCAGTTTGGTGCTTTATCATTAGCTTAATTTTCTGTTTTAAAGAAAGTGATTTGCAAGGGTGAAATCTGCTTGAATAGTAACATAACTAACTCCACCACCTATCCTTGATCCAGATCTAGAATTACAGAGGATGTTAAAATTTGAAAGAATACAAGAGGGATAGGAATTTCCTTTTAACCATGTTTCAGATATTGGAGTTTCTGGGATAATTCAGGTTTCAAGTGAATCTCACTTATATTTACAATAGGTCCATTGTTTTGTTATTGGTTTTTAAGGAAGATGGGTAGGATGGCATGTTAAGTATTGTTGTGGACAATGGTTGGAATGGGGATAAGCTAACAAATGTGGGTCAAAAGTGGCAAGGATTTCCTGTCAGCATTTTGTGTTGTAGGGAGTAGAAACATGAGGCTAGGTATTTCCTAATAGGGGCAGAGAGGGATGTGTGCTGTAATATGTACATTTGGATAATGATCTGCTTATTATGCGGATAAGGGGGCGTGGCCAGCATGCTGAGCAGAACAAATCTCTTGCTCTGCCTTTAAATATTTTTTTCTGGCAGGATGTTTTCATATTATTTTCAAATACTTTGATAAATTGGATCCTACTGATTACACAATTAATTGGGTACATGAAAAGTGAAATAATTTCATCTCCAGAAGTTCATTTTTAGAACTTTTCCTGTCAGAAGTTATACAATCTGTATCAAATATGAGTCACTCAAAGAATTCTCTACAAGACAACTTAATGAAGAAGGAATTACAAACAATTATTTCTAGTATTCAAGTTCTTTCCACAAAAATGGGTAATCTAGAACATGGACATTATGAAAAAAAGAGAGTAAAAATCAAATAGATTTACTAGGGAAAATCCTCACAAAGTACTCGGATCAAATTACAGCAATAGAGGAATCTGTGAATGAGCTGGACAGAAGGCAAACCGAAAATGAAAACCAGATTGATTTGCTTTTTAAAGCAAAATAATATGTTACTTAAAAACGTGGAAGATTTGGAACGTAGATCAAGAAGGAATAATATAAGAATTTATGGTATCTCAGAAAAAAATAGAATGTAAAAAGTTGGTCCAGTTTTTAAATGACTGGTTTTCTAGACTCTGAATTTACATTTACCCTTATAATTTGGGCTAGAAAGAGCACACAGGTCCTTGTCAAGTGTTTCCATCTCAAAAAACCCTTCAGCTACAGGATCCATCATTGTTAGGTTTCAACTCAAGACAAAGATCTGATTCTCAGAGCTGCTTGGTCAGGGACTCCAGTTCAAATAAATGGGAAAAGAGTCACTTTTGATAATGCTTATACCACCTCAGTGATAACTAAAAGGAAAAACGTGACCCCCTCAATAAAGATTCTAAAAAAAATGGTATTAAAGCACAAGTTATTTTTCCAGCTAGAATTAAAATTATTCTGTTAGAAGGTCAAAGAATCTTTAATACCCTGGAAGAAGCAGTGGACTTTGTCAAAAAGAAAAACCTGCTGGATAAAGCAGAGGATATAGAAGTATCTCTTCCCAGCCTAGAAAGACAAGCTATAAGAAATACTTTAAATACCAAGGGAAAAAAACAGTAAGAAATCTACAGACAAATAATATATTAAAAGCCTTGGTTTTGGACTATTTTTCTTAAAAAAATACCACAGAACATCACATATGGGCTTTATTAAAAGGTAAACTATTCTCTCCCCCCTTTTTGATATATAATGTTGTATAGCATGTCTGGTTATTTATTTAATTGGTTAGGGGATACATTATACACCCTCCTTATGATATATGGTCTCCTTTACAACTGATCAGGTCATTTATGTTGAGATTAGCTACTCGGTTTAACAACAAACATATATATTTAATGATGTTCCTAGTGGGGGGAAATTAACAAATTCTATTCTTACTAACATTTAATATACCTAAAATATATACTTTCGAAACATTTTATATTGGATACTTGGTTGTCTTAAGAAATAAATAATGGCCTCTTTCTGCCGTTGTTTAATTCAACTTTTATTAGATGTTATATATATTTACTTTTCTGTAGTTTTGCTGGGGAATGCAGTGGAGTAGAAGATTCCTTTGAAGGCTTAGTGTGAGTTTTGAATGGTCTGGATGCATTGTTTGAATATGGTGTTGGGACTGCAAGGGGGAGTACTATCTGTTCCCTCAAAGCTTTTCTTCGGCTTTTGAAATGGGCTTTCTACTATGAAGAAAAGACTGGTCCATTATTTAAAGAAAGTGCCTTGGTTTTGCTTGGTTGTGTAGTGTGGTGTGCTTCCCTGATGAGAGTGGGCTATGAGAGGAGACATTAATGATTTCAGCTTTTCTATGTGATTAAAACTGCTACAAATTGACATTGACCTGTTTTCTTTGCAATTTTTTTCCCCTTGGGTACAAATGCAGCTCAAAACACTACTTACTCATTGTGTGTGAGATGTGTGTTTCAGTTCTCTCCTTGTTTCTCTTGAAATTCCAACTAGAACCTTAAAAACCTTCAACAGATTTTGAAAGGCTCAAGTCTCTTCTCTACAAACCAAAGGGAAAAAAAAACACTCAGTAAGAATGTGCGGAATCTGTGACCTTTGAACCTGCCTCACTTCCTGGTATGCACCGATCTCACGACTTATAACAGAAACTACCTCAATGTTATCCTTATTGAACCAAAAGTTAAGTAAAGCACTTAACTAGATATAGCTCTTTCCTTAGAGTAAATGGATCTGCTTTATGACATTATGCTGAACAAAGGGGAAGAGACGAAGCGAACAGAAGAAAACATTTTTAGCTACTGGACGTGAAGCCTAAATGTAAATATGAATGCATAAGCTCCAGTTTAAAGAAAAATAAAAAGTGAGTATGAAAACAATCGGATATTTTAACAGTGCAAATTATTTAACAATCTATAGAGTAAACACAAAATATTAAACTAATCTAATCTCTGACCATAAGAATCACAAAAAAATAAAGTGAGAGAAAGAGGAGTGATATATTTAGAGCTGGTTAAAAATGTTAACTTCTACTGACAGTCCTGGTTATCAGAGAAATTTGTATCCTTTTATGAGTAAAAGTTGTATTAGTGAGCACTATGTACCCCGCACAACTTCTGAATAAATGGGTCATTCTTGTGATCCAGATCTCTGAAATGGAAAAAAAAGGTTCCTACTTTCCCCAAAAGTGCAGAGAACTCAGAGTTAGCTATAACAAATAGAAGACATTCATAACATACCCATCAGCAAGGGAGTGTTTGGGGTCATTTTCATTGCTGTCTTATTGCCATTTAATATGTTCTGCTTCATAGGAAACAATAGCAAGAGTACTGAAATTCACTTTACTGTCTTACAGCCTTTTTTTTCTTGATTATGTTTGCTGTTTACTCTAGTGTCCCCATTTCTACAATATTAAGTTTACATACTGTGAATAAGTAGGACGATCCAGATTGATTGCATACATTTGAAGATATTATACACATGCATGCATGTGTATTTATGTTTATATATGTATGCATATATGTTTGTGTGCGTGTTTGTCTGTGTATGTATTTATGTGTATATATACTTATACATGTATGTGTATTCTATGTCTACACTATATTTGCATTTGCCGTATGACCTAAGTTCAGGTAGCAATTTAAATGGTAGCTCCGTTTAAATCTCTGCCTTTGTGTTTTGGCACCTCATAATTTATTAAAGACCAGTGTAGTTACTTTAAACTGAATACCCTAACTACTCCAAAGACATTACTATTTTAGCATGTTTGCACGCTCATAACTCAAACTACATGAAGCAGAAATTAAAATAGTTGCTTTTGTATTTCAGTGTGCTATATCATAATTCCTTTTTTTCCCTAATAAAATGCTAGTGTGTTAAGAAACATGTTGCATATAGCGCATCTTTCTGAATTAATTAAAAATGTGTTGCTTTGCACAATTTGGTAAATGTACAAAAGGTTCTGCATTGTAAATAAGTATAGTGAGAATCATAAAGGATGTGTCATTTGTACAGAACAAACAGCTAATGACTGGATGGAATTCCATTGCGTTAGTGAATTAGCATAGATATAGGAGCTGGGTGCTTTTTTAGAACAAAATAAGTTTGATTTATGTGCTATTCATACTAAAAACAGTTCAATAAAAGGCAGAAGCATCAGAAAGAGCTGGAATATGGATTAGGGGATGGTAGAAGGTAGTTTTGATGATAGTATCATCAAAACGGGAATTAAAAATTTCATGTTAGGTTTTGTAAATAGTTCTAAAACAGTTTTAGAATGGGTCAATACATAGCATTTGATATCAAAACATATTATCAGAATGAACACATATAGATGCATATCTTTAAATGTAAATGGTCTTAATAACCCTATACAAGAGAAAGTCTAAGTAAATATCTAAAAATAAAGTTGACATCATCTTCTTATAAGAAACACACTTAATAAAGATACAGATTATGTTTGAAAGACTATTCTTTTCCTGTAGGGTCACACTTCATGCTAAAAGAAAAGGTAATATAATTTTATGGAAAAAATCTTTCACACTTCCTAAGATAACTGATACACTCAGATAAAAATTGGAATGTTAAGCCTTGGTATATTAGAAATAAATAAAAATTTATTACACTAGTAAATATTTACTGGATTCCTGGTAATGATGCTAAAATTGCAAGAAAATATTTAGAATTAATTACTTTACTAATGAAAAGAGATGGACTAACTGCCAGTGATTTTAATTGTATTTTATCAGAGAAGGATACAACTAAAAGTGGAAAATGTTGTGCTTCAGCTACTGCAAAAAAAAATAATAATTTTATTGATACCAGAAACTTAAGAGATGTGTATGAATTAAAAGGTTTGAACTCTAAGTTATACACACTACTCATATAGATTCGGAACATAAACAGTTATCAATAAAGTATTCACATCTAATAGAATATTCTCCAAAATACAAGAAGTTTCGATCATTGCAGTATGATCACAATGTTATGTTTTCAATATTAATATTAAACCAAGTAATCTAGTTTTTTGGCAAAGAATCCCAGTTTATACACTTAAAATAGATGTTTTTAAAGAGTGGTTATTAAAATAATTAAATTTGCTTTTAGAAAATAATGATAATAACATGACCCTTAAAGTTATTATATGGGATGCTTTAAAAGCATAGGTTTATGGAAGAATCAAATATGTGTATCTAAAGAAAAGAATGGGATAATGAACTGCTAGATTTACAAATGAAAATAATGTAAAACATCAATTTAAAACAAAAGACAAACACAAACTCTGAATTAAAACAGTAAACTTAAAATATGTTGAAATATTAAACCATAAAGTAAAAATAAACTTGGACAGGTTTAAAATACAGTCATATTCTGTGAACTCAAAAAGCTCACATAGATTAGCTGTAAAATCTAAAGGAATTAAAGATATAAATTATATCAAAGAGATTTCCTATAAAGTTAGAAACAAACCCAAAACTGCCACAGATCTAAATGATATTTTAGAAATCTTAAGACGACGTTATGAAGAAATTAATAAAACTGACTTCACCCCAATTAATTCTGATTTAACAGATAGTTTTCTTAAAGAAAATGTGAAAAAAGAAATAATAGAGCAAAACATTAAATTAAATAAACCAATATATTTTAAAGAACTGAAAGGCCAAATTAAAATTTTCAAAAAAAAAAAATAAATAAATCACCAGGTTTAGATAGAATAATACCAGAAATATATAAGTTATTACCAGATAATACATTGAAAATTCTACTATAAGCGTTGAAGACTTTAGGAATAATTCAAGCAACTTTCCTTCATGGAAATATGCTACGATTTCTCCTGTTCTAAAACAAGATAAAAACCCAAAACATTGTTCCTCCTATCATCCCACATCCCTCCTAAATGGAAATTATAAAATTACCTCCATCTTTGCAAAAAGATTACGTCAGTTGTTAACAAACTTAATAGATGAGGACCAAACAGGTTTTATTTTACATAGAAAAGTTCAAGATAATGTTATTAAACTTTTTTTCTTTAACAGATTTTACAAATACAAAGAAGAAGAAAGAACTTTCAATCATTAGTCTGGACATAGGCAAAAGCATTTGATTCCATAAATGGGTCATATCTTTTTGCAGTTCTTAAAGAATATAATTTTTCATCTGACTTATTAACCTAATAACCAGACTTTATAAAAATTCAACTTCATATGTTAAAGTTGGTGCTTCCTTATCACGCCCTCTCAAAATATTGAAACGTACAAAGCAGTGTCGTCCAATGTGCTAACCTCATAAGAACAAATTCTAAAATAAATGGATTTTCTGTGGATAAAAACTATTGCTCTAAGATACAGATTTTTGTTGATGATATTTCATTGACTATTGGAGACCTTGACTCATCTTTGCAACATATCATAAATTGCATAAACCTTTTTGAAAAAATCTCATATTTAAAATTTAACCAAAATAAAACAGAGACCTTACTGATAAAAAAACTATCATCTCATTAAAACAACATAATGACTGAAATTGGGAAAATAAGCAATTTAAATATGTAGACGTGTTTATAAAACCTAATTGGAATGGATCATATAAGTTAAATTACAAAAATGTAGGCAATATTATTTAAAAAACAATTAGAAGACTGAAACAAGATATTCTTTACAATGGATGAAAGATTAATGTTGATAAAAATGATCATTTTACCAAGAATTTTTATTTTATATGCAAACATTAATTGCTGCCCCTCCAAAAAATTAATCAAATACATTCACAGTTATTACATTTGCTATGGCTTCCAGAAAAATGAGAATTTGCTCTCATTGGCATTATAAAAGTTGGGAACATGGTGGAATAGCATTCCCAAATACTGAATTATATGCTGAATCAACCATTCTTAATTTAATAGTTATACACCAAATATATTCAAGTTGGAAAAATATTCATAAGTCAACTCATCTTTAAATTCTACAATAGAAAGTGATAATATATATTTTTCTCACACAGACAGAATCTATTTGATACTAAAATATATATATATTATAACAAAAATATGAACTTCATCCCCATGTCTTATGTAATTAAAAAAATAATGTACAGTAATTACTTAGCAAAAATACATTGTTTTTAATGTTCCCAATAGCTTTCATAAATGACTGTTTAGATTCATTCAACTTAAATAAATTAAAGGAAATGAAAAATAATGGCTTGAAGCATTGGCATCAATTTTTGAATAATAACAAGCTATACGACTCAAAATTTCTTATAGCTAGATATAATGTAAAACAAGATAATTGGCTAAATATACAAACATTTAGAAAATTTCTTGTGAATGAATTAAAATCAAGCCTAAACACAAGTTCAATTACAATCATTAAAATACTAAGTTTATTTTTTGGAATGAATGTACAGAGCTGTTCTAAGATTACATCTTTGTCCATGATATATAAAACCATGAGAGCTGAAACTCATACCTCATATGATTCATTTTGGAACTATTCAATTAAAGTCAATAAAGAATCCTTTTCAGAAGGCAATAAATATTTAATATTTAAATCCATAAATAATACATCAGCATCCCCTTATTGGAAAATTTTTACATGGAAATTGCTTCACAGAAGTTTTCTAACTCCACAAAAAATTGTGTTAACGTATAAAAAGATATTGTTAAATGTTTGAAGTGTGATGAAATATTAGATACAGACTGGTCACACGTTTTTAAATTGTAAAATGATATTACCATTTTGGTTTAAATTCAAAGATTTTATTAAAGTGTTGTGGTCAGACAATTGTGAAATAACAGATTCACTAATATTATTTAATGCATAATACCAGATTCAATATCAAAAACACAAACACATCTTCTTTGGTTACTTCTTGCAATTGCAAGGAAAATTGTTACAATAAACTGGAAATGTCAGGAACTCCTCTCGTTCTCAGATTTTCTTTCTTTAGCAAAAATGATTTGTAATAGATAATTACTACTTGTATCAAAACAAAAAATGTTGAACATAAAAACTGTCATGGTTAAAACTAAACGATCTTTTGGATAAATATTAATAATGACAAGAAAACAATTTCTGTTATGGACCTTGTATATAGTTTTGTTTTGTTTTTTTCTCCATTTTATATTTTTTTTGTCTTTATTGTTGTGCTTTCATATACTGTATAATTCATGGTTATTCAAAAAACTTTTGAAAAAAAAAATGAGGAGGATAATTTGGTTAGATAGTGGAAATGTTGGAAATATATTTTTATGGAGATGCAGATACTGGTTCATTGTAATAGTTTATATAAGCAAGTGATTCTAGAGGCATGTTATCAAGCAAGGTAGAGTGAGATTGGTAGAATTAGTAAAATGGTCCAGCAAGTTACAGGAAGACTTAAAGTAGACATTGCTGGTTAGAGTGGGGGATTTCAAGTACAGTTACTAGATCTTTGCATACATCCTGCCAATGCAGAAAAGAATGTACAAGTATTTTAAACTAACTATAAGAGTGAAAGTGATATATGCCATAAAACAGAGAGAGATGAGAAGGATGAAATAAAACAGAGCAAGAGAAAGAGAGGTACACAGACTAAAAAGAGTGAGACAGAGAGAGAAAATAATGCTAGTACCACCTAATTAGATTAATGAGAGGAACTCAGTCTTTCTGCCACCATGATTGGTAAAGGATAGAGAATGGCCAAACTGGTAATAGTGAGAAAATGATCAGACTGTAAAACTTTGCATCCCAAGTCAGGCGAGAAATATCAGTTCATAGTTTTTCTAGCCAATTAAGTCTGCCACAGAGATCGGTAAATGTAAGGGTGATGATCAATCTAACTACAACTTAGCCTGCTTTTCACAAGTGTAAGTAATAGTGATCAGAGGAGAACAGTGAGTGTTTGGTAGGAGTTGGAGGTTGTGCAGATGGGAGATTACATGATGTTTCAGTTAGATGAGCTGTAAGATGATTACACAGGACAGAAGATAAAGAGAGATAAAAGCGTATATCAGAAGAAGGTAAAAGAGAGAGGACAAGACTGTGTCACATAGACTAGTTAAAGAGAGAGTGTAATGCTCAGAGTCACTTAGCTTGGAAGAGAAAGAAATAAGGAAATGTCTGGTGGGTGTGTGTGTGTGTGCTTGAGAGAGCGAGAGATATTTTCAGTCTGTAAAAATGACAGCACAAGTAGTCTGTCTACATCTTAACCTAATTTAAGAGTAAAAGGCCATCTATCTGCCACAAAGACTGTCATTTAGACTGAAATTAAAACATGCAAGTATGTGTGAAGAGGAAAAAAAAGAGTAATCAAATTGCCCCTTAGGCTGATAGTAAGAAGTGGAAGACATAGTGAAGAGGAGTCAGTCTGTGTGCAGTTTAACAATGCAATGTCCTGCCACCCACTCTTACAGTCACAGTCCTTTCAATGTTTACACATTTCAGTATTATGAATCTATGTTAACCTTAACCTCTTTCTCTTCTTCTACCCGTTACCTCTCTTCTACAACTGGGTTACCCCAACTACTTCATTCTTCACTGCAATCCCTTAAGCTTTGATGTTACTTCGTTGACAACTGCTACTTGCCATACATACATACCTAGGCAACTAGTCTGCACTAAATATGTAATCACTATACTCTAGACAGCAAGTCTCTGTTAAATCTGTACTAACTATACTTTAGACAGCTAGCCTGTGCTAAAGCTGTAATGACTATACTCTATTCAGCCAGTCTGTGCCTAATTAGTAGTCACTATACTCTAGACAGCTAGTCTGTTCTAAATCTGTAATCAATATACTTCAAATATTGTGCGCACATTTAAAGTGTCTGCTCTAATTGCCTTTGCAAGTTTTTCTCTATTTTTCTTTATCTTATCTCCCCAGGCCTCCACTGAAAAGGGGTCTTGCATGGCCCAGTAAGACCTTTCCAGTAACTAAGTGCATATAAATGAATGAAAGAGTGAATTAAATAAATAAATTAAATAAGGACTGGTCAAAGGAGGACAAGCTAGATTGAAGAGGAAAGAGAGAGGATCATTCTATCACCTAGACACAGAGAGGGAAAGATAGATAATTATCAGCTGTTGTATTCCCAGGACTAATTAAAGAGTGAGTAATAACCAAACAGCCACTTAAATTAAGTATACACAAGTGAAAAGATGAGTCTATTTGCCAGTTTGACCTTCTTTCTGAAGAGGACAGAGAAAATACAATAATAAATAAGCCTGATCTAGTCAAAGCTGAGTGAGAGAAAAGTCCAGTGTTAATTAGGCAGAAAAGAGAGTTTGTAATTCGGAGAGGTACTGACATTTACTAGTCAGTGAATTATGGAAGTGACAGTCAAAGTCTTGACCTTATTCTTGCAGGTGGAATTGCTTGATTGGTAAATTTAACAGCAATGAACTAGGACTGGTTGGTTATACAACAGGATGTGATTTTGTTAGCAATGAAAGAAGTGATATGGGGTGGGTGGGAATGGGGGGGTGACGATACTAGTGACACTGTGCACTGCGCTAGTTACCCCAACTGTGTGTAAAGCCAAAGCAATCAGTTAAAAATTAGTAACAACTTATTTGCACAGAGTTTGCAGTATAAAGAAATGTGAATTACACAATTGTTACTTAGAAAAGACAGATGCTATGGGGTGAGGAGGGAAAGTTTAACAGAGACATGAATGTAAGTTTAAGACAGTAAAACAAATTTACAGACAAAGTGAGTGTTAAAGTTTCAAAGGCGTTCAAGAGAAGACAAGTGTGTCTTATTTTTACCTTGCTGGTAGAAGTAGGTGGGGGGTCAGCTATCTCAGATGAAGTGACTTGACTCTCGTGTTATCTACAGCAAGCCAAAATACAGCTATATAAGGTGGCAATACTGCCAATAGACTGCAAGTAGAGTAAAGCACAGAAACTAGGACAGTCAGCAGATAAGTCATTAGAGGATTAATCTGCATGACTTCAGTGGGGCAATCTGCATAAATCATAATAGCAGTACAAATATTTGAAAATGGAGCAGTTGTCTGTTATGTCTTTGTTGCTTGTCTGCCATCTTCCTATGGATTATGTAGTGAATTATAACCCAGATTTACACTGGAATTATTACTGCAAATGCCACTTCTTATTCCTGTAGCATTTTCTTCCCCACAAGTTATACTGTTAAATCAGGGCACTGGCCCTACTCCAGGAGAATGCATGTTTTTTATTTCATGAGCTCTTGCTGCCTCTGTTAAAACAATGGGAATATTATTGTGATTTTTGCCTGAGGGATACTACATGAGAGTTTAACTGTCCAACATCCCATAGGAGATAATGACAAAGAATTGTTAGGATTCTTATTTTTCTTAACATAATTATTAAAGCACAATTATGCAAATTTTCACACTCCTTAAGAAACCTTCTAGCTTACTTTTCTTAAAGTAACCAGCGACTCTAAACAAATGCTAGGGATGACAAACAGTTGATTAACACCACAAGAAATGCAATCACATTTTACAGCTTTAAATAATATAAACCAGAAAAAATAAGCAATGGCTAACATATAATGTTAACTTTGGAGAGGACACGCATTAAGATTATTTGTAGGGTAGGCAATGCTTTTTAGCACCAAATGTAAACCAGCCACAGCTAGCAAAATTAATCAATGTACATTTCTAGAGAGGGCCCATATTTAATTGCAATCAGTAATTAAAACATTTAATTTTGTTGCACAGAGGACACTTTATTCAACCTATTTTCCCAGGCTATAGTTAAATATCTGAGCCAGAAGAGATGGGGTGCGGTTGATTCTTACATTATGTAGCAAGCAAGTAGTTAGAAGAAAATAGTCGCTAAGCATGCAGTCACAGAATGCAAGAGAGTATACTCTTTGGTGCAGATGAGTACGTTTGCATCAAATATGCTAATCAACACCATCACCATTCACAATCATGTTGAGGAAAATAAAGCAATGCCGGGAGCCAGTCGATATAGCAACAACAAATCTTTTCACTGTTAACAGATCAAAGGAAAAGTGACAAAATAACTTTTGTTGACAACTGAGTGTTTTGTTTTCTCCACTGTGGTCTGATGTGAAAGCAGGTATATATAAGTTCAGGAAGGGCATTTTTCTCCTGCATAAAACTGTCCTCTGAGGTTTGTCAAAAGCTGTTTTGGCATAATTTTTCAGTGAATTCAATTTCAATTGAAGTCGACATGATTCCACAACATTTTACTCCATTAGAAAGACAAAGCAAACACAACCCAAGTACAGCCATTACATGTATGCTATAAAAGAACTGCTGGTTTTACTTTTTCTTCTTCTATCTCTACTACCACATCACATTCCACTCAATAAATTATACTGCCATAACTTCCACTCCTACAGAAGCACTTTAAGAACAGATACTCAGGTCTAACACCACTGACTAGTTAATAATGAAATAACTACAAGCATAAACTTAAACACAATTTACTTCTAAAATGTAAGCACATTCACCCCAAATCAAGATCTGCCATACATAATACTACATTGAGCAATCAGCATGCACTTTTCCAAGCAGTTCTTCTGGATTAAAACTGTTTTATATAAATGTCATAGTATCCGGAATAAATCAGACCTCCATAGCTTGATATCTCTGTACCTCTAAGACCTAATTGCAGTAACACAAACCTGGCTTAAATCTTGTACAGAAAATGAAGAAATACAGCTTCCTAGCTACATTGTCTGCAGTCAACAAAGCAGTAAAAGAGCTGGTGTAACCATTATATATTCAAAAGCTTTTAACCCTGCAGCACACCCTAAAAAATATCAATCAATGATGTTTAAATCCTAGTAACTAATCTAAAAATTAACTCACAAAAATCAGTTCATATATAAGTACTATCTTGCCTTCTACTGCTGATAACTCAACAGGGGCCCTGTATTGACCAACTACAAACAGATCTCTTGAAAGAATAATTCTATGTGGTCTTAACACTGACTGATCCAAGTGTACTTATAAACCCATTCACCCCATTATCAATATATATATATGAACTAACGCAGATAATACATGCAACTACAAGATAAGATACAGTTAACAGAAAATAAATTATTTTGTACTGGATACAGACAATAAATCCAAACAAAATTACCCATGCATGAACAATGGCTGATATAACTGGTGATCATAACCTGGTCTTCACTATGCAAAAAGACACCAAAATTCATAGAAGCATTCAATATAAAACAGTCAGAAAGGTAACTTGTTTTGATAAGAACAACTCCTAATATGTCCTCATGCATACTTAAAAAAATTTTCATTCAACAAAATCTTCCTTTCCACATCTAACTCCCTTGCACGTCAATGTAAAGTTAGAGTAAAACCTGCACTGTGGCTTAAACCAGATATAAAAAAAAAAAAAAAAATCCAATGGAGAGAAAGTGTGGAAAAATTAAATCTAGAAAAAAAATCTTCTCTTGAGAAAACAAAGAGCACCATCCAAAGTCTAAGCAAAACTACTATACCAATCTATAGGAAAATCACTGTAAACCCCCCCCCCCCAAACAGTTTGCAAATGTACGTAATGTGGCATTTTCTCCTTTCTCCTCCAAGTCGGACCTTCCCTGTAATCAAAGGCAAATAAATAAATAAATAAATTCCCCTTATTACAATATCTTGCACTAACAAATCATCAAATATGTCAAATGTAACATGCTATGACTTGACACTCAGCTTAAGATTTAAAAGAGGCTTCGGGAAAGTAATTCTATGAAAGGGCTCAGCGACATCATCACCAATTATACAACATTTTAATCAGGTTTTCACTTTGTATACACATTTATATGTATGTGTGTATATATATATATATATATATATATATATATATATATATATATATATATATATATATGTGTGTGTGTGTGTGTGTATAGACCCTTCCAAATGACTAAGTTCCAGAAAGCAATTCTATCAATATGGTATTAACACTAACATGTATTTTGTCAGTTGTAAAATGTGCCAAATCTACTTGTCTGACTTAACCATGAAGCACAGTGGGGGCAGGTATTGGACCATCTGATTTTCTGAATTGTTTTTAACAGAAACATGATCAAAATTGAAACCCTTAATGCCATTCACTGTTTGTATGGCATGTATCCTATGCTTTAAGTGACTATTTCTAGCTCTTCTATGGACCTGGGAAACATATGTTACTGAAGAGATTATAACAATCATATATTAAAACTGGGAAAAAGTTATTGCTCTGTTTTTGACTTGACAAAATTGTTCATGACTGCAGAAGCATTATGCAAATAGGATTTACTCAGTCAAATGATTTATTTTTCTTTCTGAACTTCTCAACTTCATCCTACTCCAAGCTCACTTTTCTCTTAATATTTTCTTTTTCAGTCTATATATAATAAATACTTTTCACTTTCCTTCTCTTATATAGTCAACTGTTCTGACTATTCTTGATTATCACTTTCTTTTTTCTTGTTATTCTTGTATGTCCCACTAATGTATGAGCTTCTGTATATTATAATTTCTTATTTGTAATTATCTGCATTTTGATTGGGGCTTTCCCCCAGGCCTCCACTGAAAAGGGGCTTGTGCCCAGTCCGACTTTCTTGGTCAACATACATTAAACAAATAAATAAACAAAAATTATTTATTTACCTCTTCTTTTTTCTGACATGTTCAGCAAATAAAGGGCAACAATTTGTAACTTAACAGTTTGGGGGCACGCTACCACTTTAAAGCCTGATTCTGAAGCTCTGAATACATAGGTTATAACAATCATATTTATCCCAGTTGATATATTACATCTATTAGCTGGTCAATAATCATTAATGATATTGTATTACATAAGCTATGCATTTGTATCTACATGGGATGTCCACTGCTGTACATTTATGTGGCTTTAACATTCCTTTGTGATATATCTGCAGGGGCAATTTCTGGGATGATATTAACAGTGAATTTTAAAGTTTCATGATAAAACTTGAGATTTATGTCCCTGAAGTCTCTGAATTCTGATATATTGGTTTAGATAATTTGAGGGAAAAGGTTATTAGCTGATGAATTGATATAAATGGAGGAGGAATTACTAATGAAGTTGTGCATGGTTAAGCTCATACCTCTCAACTGTACAGATTTTTGTCCATTCTTCTTAAAATTGTGTTTTTTTGGCAAATTAGTGGCAAATAATTGAAGACTGAAGTTACAAAATAATGACAGACATTTATGTTTCAGACTTCATAAACTTCATAAAATTCAAGCTAATGCAAAACCTTTTATTCTATCAACTAAGTTGATAAAAGTAATATTTAAAAAATGTCCCTATTTTTGGGCCTTTGTCCCACTTATACTTGTAGCTTTGTTTAGATTTCTTGCTCTAAGAGGTTGATAGGTATTTGTAAGCACTAGTTCAGTACTATTTTGTCCTCTGTTTTTGGCTAGTAAATAGTGGATCTATTGACAGTTTACTTACTAGATCCAAAATATTCTGTGTGTATCCTATGTTGAAGGAGTAAGTACTTCAGTGAGTTGATGGGCAATTGAAGCCATCCATAATGATGGAGTTTTTATCACTGGGGAGTTCGTCCATGATGTTTAGGAACCTGACATGAGCATACAGTTCCATGGAGTGTGTCCATTGTCAGGTAAACTGATAGCTAATATTGTTCAGAGTTCAAAAGTTCCATTTTGGGGTTTCTGACAATCTGTCTACAGATGATATGGTTTGTTGCAATCTGTCTACAGATTATATGTTTTCTCACAAATATGCACATGACATCACAATTGCCATTGAGTATGAAGGTTTGGTAAGCCCAAAGCATGTGCAGAAAAAGTACTTGTTGGCCATCTATGTGACACCCGTGCACTGGCCCAGCAATCAAGAAGCCTCAATCCTCACCACTAATACCAGTGAGGGGCATCCACATTGTGAAGGATAACAAATACACACACAGTAAAGTCTAATTTCCCTTAACAGCACACAGAGATCACCATCAGTCTGGGGCTGTTTTCTCCCTTTCTCTCCAGATCCCCAATAAGACTCCCCACTGGCAGAGCTATAGGGTCCAGATCTCAGCCTAGTGGTCAAGATAAAACCTCCAGCACCCCCTCTGTCCAACCAGTGCTTCATGTCCCTGCCCAAGTAGCTGACACACATACACTTTAGGATACTAGTTATATACAAACACAGAGACACTCCTGGGGAAGGCTGACACAGGTTCTGCAGCTATGCCCCTTCTGCCCAGACTATACGGTAATACCACTTGCTACCAACTACTATCATCAGCTACTAATAAGGCCCTTATCAAAAGGTGTTCAATTATTATTGTGCACTATTATTATCCAAATGGTAAGTGTAACTGAACACCAAGGCTTACTGGTGTGGCTTAGTACAGTATCACTATATACATGCAATGTACTCTAGAGCTTAAATTATCTCTGCACAAAACAGCCACACTTGAAAGGTTTAAAAATATGTAATAATAAATAATAAAAACACAAGATAATACTTCTAGCGACTAAGTGCTAGTCAAGAGTTCAGAGATCACAGAGAAATGCTTAAAATAATACAGTAGAAAAGTTCTGACATCAGTACAGAAAAGAGTTAGAGTTGTTGTCTCTTTTGGCTTTTCCCAGTTAGGGGTCACCACAGTGGAACTCCGGTCTGCTAATGATTGGCAGATTTTTACGTGCCGAGTTGCCGGCCCTGATGCACAACATTCAACGAAGGTATGCCCATTCACGCATGTCTCCACACAGAAGACGCTCTAGCTGAGAACAACAGGACAACGTCTTACTGTGAGGTGACAATGCTACCGCAGCACCACCACCACAGTTCACTTCCTATTTCCTATCTATATCTAAGAGCAAACACAGTTCTAAAATAAACTTACATATAGAGCAAAGCAGTGCTGGTGATGTTGGATGTTCTGAAGACAAATGCAAAATGCTCTGATTCTCTCTCTCTGTCTTTAAATTGATTACACAGTACCACTAACTCATTTCAGATTACATCATTATTTTTTGTTTCCCAGGCTTTCAGAAAATCTACATTTACATTGCTTTGATCTTGCACCTGGTTAGGAAACCACAGTAATTAAAGACATATATATGTAAAATCTAGCAATTAACTCTGGTCTCAAAACAAAAGTAAGAATCTGCTGCTTCAGACACCATGGCTCTGAGCCTTGATATCAAAAACAGTCATAAAATGCTTGACTTATCAGCTTTCTTACAGCAGAGTGCACTGTTGTTACTTTTCTGAAGTTCAACATCCAATGCAGTCTTGTCACATTTAAAAGAACAAGCCTGTGGCTTATATTAATATTTACAAATGACAGAATTAGCTACAAAATTCTATCTAGCTAGACTGGCAGCCTTGACATATCTCATCCCCTTCCCCCGAGGACTCAAGCTAGTTTTTCAAGTGACCCTTGAGAAATATTGTTGAGAGGGTTAGGTCTATCTGACTATACCTTACCCCATTCCCTGTCTTGAGAGCCCATCTGCATTTGCATTGCTACTCCCACTGCGGTGCTGCACTGACATATCATATGCTTGCAACCCTAGGCTCCATCTTAGCAACTTGGAATTTTGCTGACTAGCTCTGTTTAGCCATGTTAGGGGATTGTGATCTGTCGCTACAGTGAATTTCCTTCCATACAGATAAGGCTGAAGTTTCTGCAGTGTCCACACTATGACTACACATGCCTTTTCTACAGCTGCATAGCATTCCTCCCTGGGTTGGAGCCTACAACTGAGATAAACCACTGGGTGCTATTCTCCCTCCTGAAGAAATCTGGCTAAGTACAGCCCCCACCCCATGGTTTGAAACAACCACTTGCACAACAAATTATTTGCTGCAATCTGGACTGGCTAACACAGGGGGTACTCCCAAAGCTTCTGGAATGCCTACTCACATTCTGTGGTTCACACTACCTTATCTGGCCTGTTCTTCCTTGTCAGGTCTGTGAGGGGAGCAGCTATGGTACAATAACTGTGGATGAACTTTCTACAGTACCCTGCTGTCCCTAAGAATGCTCTCATGTGCTTTTTGGTAACAGGTGCAGGCCATGCCTGAATGGCTTCCACTTTGGTAGGTTCTGGCCTGATCTTACCACTCCCCACTCTATGTCCCAGGTAGGAGACCTCTGCCATACATACCCACCTGACATTTCCTGGGCTTAATGGTCAACCCTGCACTCTGTAGTTTGCCCAGCACCTCTCTGACATGTAGAAGGTGCTCTTGCCAGGAATGGCTGTAGATGGCAATATCTAGTTAAGCAAGGGAAAACCCTCCTGCTCCTGCTAGGATATGATCTACCAGCCTCTGGAAAGTCGCTGGAGCATTTGTCATCCCAAAGGGCATCTTTGTGAACTCATACAAGCCAAAAGGAGTCCCAAAGGCTGAATTTTCTCTAGCACTGGGAGTCAAGGGCACCTGCCAGTAACCCTTGATAGGATCAATGTTTGTAATACGTATCCCCACCCAGCTGTTCTAGGGCCTCACCTGACCGAGGCATGGGATAAGCATCTGGCTCTGTGTGACTATTTAATTTCCTGTAGTCCACACAGAACCTGGTGCTGCCATCCTTCTTTGACACCAGCACCACTGGGGAGGCCCAGGGACTGTTGGACTCTTGAATTACCCCTAGTTCCAACATTTCCTGTATCTCCTCCCACAGAGTTTGTCTAACTCTCTCAGGCACCCTACAAGGGGCATGCCTAATAGCCCTTTGGGGTCCTGTATCTACCTGGTGCTGCATCAGGTGGGTGCACCCTGGTTTCCCAGTGAACAAGTCCCCAAACTCCTGTAACACTGCTTGGATCTCTCAAACCTGGGTAGGAGATAGTTGCTGGGACATTGCTACCCCTTCCACTGAGGTGTCAGTCTGAGCATCACTGAGATTAGTCACCAGATCTCTCTCAGTCTCCTCCTGCAACCCACTGTAAATACTCCGCACAAGGGCCTCCCTATCATGGTAAGGTTTCATCATGTTAACATGGTACAACTTGTCTCACTGCCTCCTGCCTAGCAGTTCCACAATGTAGTTAACATCACTTACCTTTCTTACCACCTTGTAGGTTCCCTCCCAAGCTGCTTGCAGCTTGTTGTATCTGATAGGAATGAGAACAATTACCTGCTGCCCTACAGCATACTCTCTAGGTTGAGCATTCCTGTCATACTATACCTTTTTGTTGGACTTCTGTCAGGTTCTCCTGAGCCAAACCCATAGGTTCCCTGAGCCTTGTTGTGAGGTTTAGGACATATGCAACAACAGTTTCCTTGTGAGGTTCACACTCACCTTCCCACTCATCGTGAATTAAATCTAGAGGTACCATCACCCTATACCCATACAACAAATCAAAGGGTGAAAAAATGGTTGATTCCTGGGGTACCTCTCTGTAAGCAAACAACAGATGGGGCAAATATTTGTCCCACTCCCTATTAAACTGGTCTGCAAATGCCTGTAGCATGGATATGAGTGTTGAGTTTAACCTCTCAATAAGACCATTAGTCTGGAGATGGTAGAGGGTGGTCTTCAGGTGCTTCACCCCACAGTACTTCCACAGACAAGCCAGCAGGTCTGACATGAAATTGACACCTCTGTCAGCCAGTATTTCTTTTGGGAAACCTACCCTGCTCAAAATCTCTAACAAAACATTTGCCACCTTTTCCGCCTCCATTGAGAGCAAAGCCACTGCCTGTGGGTATCTTGCAGCATAATCTATTACTACTAGGATATACTTTTTCCCTGTGGAACTTGGAGTACTCAGAGGCCCCACAATATCCATTGCTACCCTCTGAAATGGCTCCTCAATCACAGGCAAATGCATCAAAGGAGCTCTCACCTTGTCTCCTGCCTTGCTTATCTTTTGGCACTGCTCACAGGTCCTGCAGTACCCTGTTACATCTCTGGAAATTCCAGGCCAATAGAAGTTCTGCATAATACGTCTCTTTGTATGTTTTATGTCCAGATGACCTGCAAAGGGAATATTATGGGCTATGGCTAGAAGTGCCAGACTGCAGGCACTAGGCACTACCAACTATTGTACCCTCTCACCTTCTAGTCCTCCCTCAGGGGTCCACTCTCTATACAGTAACCCTTTGTACCAGGATACAGATTCCTCCTTCCCTTGAGAATCAGGTGCCTCACTAGCTACCTGCCTCAGGCCTTGCAATGTAGGGTCTGAGAGCTGAGCCTCTCTCAACTCTCTCTTTGTAACCCTTCCCAGCTACCCTTCCACAGGAAGTCTGGCATCCCCTGACAGCGGTGCCTCACTGTTAGCCAGGGTACTACTACTCACCTCTACCTTTCCAGTCACTCTGTCCAAGGGAACATCAGTACCCACAAGCAGCTGTGGCTCACCCTCAGTCTCACTGCTACAGTGTAGCTTCCTCCCTGATGTAGCCACCTCACCAGTCCTGGCTACAAGTATATGGTCTGTTTGGGGGAGACCCACATGCTTGTCCGGAGGCCTGACTGCGTGCAACTGCATTAACACATAGTACTTTTTCATCAAAATCCTTCTCTATCAGGACATCTGCAGGATGGTAATTTGGTACCCCTGTTGTCTCAAGACAATCTACTATTGGCATTTTGTCTTTCTCACTTACTGCCTCTCTCACCTTTTGTTCCCCACCTTGCCTCCGTGGACATCTGTATGCCACATGACACCACTGGTTGCATTCAAAACATTTAACCCGAGCTCCTGGACTTGTATCTGGACTAGTGGCTTTCCCTGCTACTGGCAGACTCTGTTGGGGCAGTCTGGGCTGCCCACCATGGTCTCCTTTAGCTCCATGAGCAGTACTTGGGGTCTCTTTCCTGTGCAGGGATGCTCTGCTCGCTAGGTATAGGTCTCCCTTCTTCCTCAACTCCACTGAAGTAGCACATTGTCTATCAGCCAACCAGATCTTCATGTCCTCAGGCAAACTGCTAAGGGCTTGTTCCCTCACCAGAAGGTCTGCCAGCCCTTCAAAAGTGGTGACCTAACATCCACTCACTCACCTATGTAAATAAGTGCTCAGTTTGGCAACATATTCACACACACACTCATCTTGCCTTGCTTCTATGCTCACAAAACGTTTCCTATAAGTTTCAGGTGTTAGCTTAAACAATTCTAACAAGCAATTCTTAACAGTAGTATAATCAAAACATTCATGATCAGTTAATTTAGACAGCACAGTTACAGCTTTATCATGGAGTAAAGGGGTAATAAACTGTACCCAGAGCCTTTGGTCATCATACTGTTTACATGCCATCTCAAATATATGAATGAAACTATCAAAATGATCCCCCTCTGTAAACTGAAGAAGAAATTTACTGACCTTCTGTGCTTTTGGGGTCTGGTTACTCCTCTCCTCATTACCTCCATGACTCTGGGTAAGAGTCAGCATCTCCCTTCCGTGCTGCCTCTGCCACTCCTTTTCCATAGCTTCCATTTCCAAATGCCTGGCCTCCAACTCAAGTCTCTTTAGCTTCAGATGGATTTTTAAGTCCTCTGCACAAAGGTTGAGCTGTTCCTTCCCTGAATGTTGTACATCTCCACGGTCAGTCTGATCATCCTCCTGGTTGCTGTTTTCTGATGCAGCTGTGACCAAAGCTGCAATCATGTCTGCCTTAGTCAGGTTTCCCTGCATCAGTCCTTTAGCCTGGCACATCACAGCCAACTGGCTCCTTGTCAGCTTTACATACTCCTCTGCTGACATGCTTGCCTGCTCTCCCTGACTAACTAAGCTCTCAAAAGAAATAAAACAATTGTGATCTGAACTCTGAATATTCACTGTGTGCTGATTTAGAGTACAAAAGCACCTTCAGTACTGTACAACACCTACAGGAATTGACTATCCACACCACTACAAGCCAATCAGTATGTGACAACCAATTAATAATATCCCACCACTGCCAAACTAACATGTGACACCCATGCACTGGCCCAGTAATCAGGGAGCCTCAATCCTCACCACTAACACCAGTGAGGGGTGTCCACACGGAGAAGGATAACAGGTACACACACACAGTAAAGTGCAATTTCCCTTAAGAGCACACAGAGATCACAGTCAGTCTGGGGCTGGTTTCTCCCTTTCCCTCCATATCCCGAATAAGACTCCCCAGTGGCACAGCTATAAGGTCCAGATCTCAGCCTAGTGGTCAAGATAAAACCTCCAGCTCCCTTTCTGTCCAACCAGTGTTTTGTGTCCCTTCCCAAGTAGCTGACACACACACACACACTTTAGGATACGAGTTATATACAAACACACAGACACTCCTGGAGAAGGCTGAAACAGGTTCACCAACTATGCCCCTTCAGCCCAAAGTATATGGTAGTACCACTTGCCACCAACCACTAATATAAGCTACTAATAAGGCCCTTATCAAAGGGTGTCCAATTATAACTGTGCACTATTATTATCCAAATGGTAAGTGTAGCTGAACAGCAAGGCTTATTGGAGTGGCTTAGTACAGTATCACTATAAACATGCAGTGTACTCTAGAGCTTAAATTATCTCTACACAAAACAGCCACAGTTGAAAGGTTCAATAATATTTAATAATAAATAATAAAAACACAAGACAATACTTCTTACTATACATTGCTAGTCAAGAGTTCAGAGATCACAGAGAAATACTTAAAATAATGCAGTAGAAAAGTTCTGACATCAATACAGAAAACAGCTAGACTAGACGTCCTACTTCCTATCTATATCTAAGAGCAAACACAGTTCTAAAATAAACTTACATATAGAGCAAATCAGTGCTGGTGATGTTGGATGTTCTGAAGACAAATGCAAAATGCTCTGATTCTCTCTCTCTCTCCCCCTCCCTCCCTCTGTCCTTAAATTGGTAACACAGTATCACTGACTCATTTCAGATTACATCATTATTCTCTGTTTCCCAGACTAACAGAAGCTCTACATTTACATTGCTTTGATCTTGCACCTTGTCAGGAAACCACATAAAGACATAGTGTATATGTAAAATCTAGCAATTAACTCTAGTCTCAAATCAAAATAAATAATCTGCTGGTTCAGACACCGTGGCGTTGAGCCCCGAGATCAAAAACAATCATAAAATGACTTATCAGCTTTTGTACAGCAGAGTGCACTCTTGTTACATTTTTGCAGTTCAACATCCAATACAGTCTTTTCACATTAAAGACAACAAGCCTGTGTCTTATATTAATATTTACAAGTGACAGAATTATCAGCAAAATTCCATCTAGCTAGGCTGGCACCCCTCACATATCTTCACAGTCTAAACCACGTCTTAGTAATTAAACAAAGAAAGACACCCTGGAGGAGTATCTCAAGTTTTAGATTTGTCTTTTCATACTTCTGTCACTGAGCAGAAGCACCTTAATTTGATCCTGTTTAATATCGATACAGTTGCTGTGTTGGAATATTCATTAACTGAACATTACTGAAAAAAGGCACTATTAGGCAGCAAGGACTCTAGTCAGTATATAGGAGCCTTTGAACAAGAGATGCAAACCATCACTTGCAAGGTCATCTTCATCAACTCCCTTTTTCCTACTTAAGGTCAGGGGTGTCATGTCAGCTCTTGCCATCTCTTGCAATTCATTGCCACTTTCCTACCTTCTTCAACAATCATGCCTGACTCTCACAGATATTCTCACACAACCCCATCCACCTCTCTGTTAGATGCCGTTGTTTCCTCTTTCCTTCTTTATTTCTGTCACACATCATATTCACCAGACTGTCTTCTGCTTTTCTGCATATGTGCCTGAACCACTGTAATTTGTTCTTTTTTTTTTTTTTTTTTACCTAGACTGCAATTGGAGTTACTCTGGCTTCTGCTCTGATGTCCTCATTTCTTCCTCTGCCCCACAGTGTGCATCCTACCACTCATTTCAGGCACTTCATCACCTTGACCTCTAGCTTCCTCAACAGGTCTGATTTTACTGCTCAAGCTTCTGTACAATATAATAGTACTGGACACACCACTGTTTTGTACAGCTTAGTTTTCAGCTTCTTTGGCATTTTACTGTCATACTTCAGCCCTGACACTATGTGCTAGTTGGCTGCAGTCTTCCGTTTCTAGATTTGGCCTCCACATTCAGAATTCCCTTTTCTTCAACTATCCCTCACAGATACGTGAATCTGTTAACCTGTTCCACTACTTTCCCTTCTATCTCAATTCTCATCATCTTATTTCCCCCATTTGCTGAGATTACAACTCTCTTATCTGTGCTCAGTGTCAACCCACTTGCCTTCAGTTTTGCATTCCATTCTTTTATCCTTTGCTGAAGTACTTGATCAGAGTTTGTCTATAATACCATATTATCTCAATGCAGCAACTTTGTTGACCTTTCCCCCCCAACCTGTTTGCCAATATAGTCCATCATTAGTATGAACACCAGTGAGCTCAGAGCTGAACCCTGATGCACACCCGCTCTCACTGGGAACCCTTCTTTGAGTCCAAATACTGTCCATGTCTTTGGGGCTTTGTACATAATCTGCAGCAATTCTACCAATGGTTTTGGGACTTCAAACCATCACAAGACTGCCCAAATCAGCTTTCTTGGGACCTTATTACATGCTTTCTCCAAGTCTAGGAATGCCCAGTTGGGCTCTTTCCTCATCTCTTCTCAACTATCTTTCTGCAAATATTGGGCCCAGTTGGGCTCTTTCCTCATCTCTTCTCAACTATCTTTCTGCAAATATTGGGTCAGTTGTCGTGCATCCTGATCGGAATCAGAACTGTTGATCTCTCATTTTACTTTATACTACTCTTTGTATTCATATATCAATCATGTCCAGGACTTTCATGCAGTGTGACAGGAGTTTGCTACCTCTAAACTGCCCACAATTGTGAATGCTCCCCTTGTTCTATTATATTGTCGGTAATATATTTATTCCCCATTCACCTTGGGTACTCTTTTCTCTCTATACTGCTGTGATTACCCTTGGAAATCACCTCACCCAGCATCTTTATCATATTTGCTGTAACCTCATCTGAGCCTGCTGCTTTCCTTGACTTCATTTTTCTTAGAGCTGTTCTTACTTCTTCTATGGTGGCCTCCTCTTTCATCATAGTCTGTTGTCTGCACAATACTACTTCTGAGGCATTTTCTTTATTTAGAAGCTGCTGGAAGTACTCCTTCAATCTGCGTTTGATGCCCCATGGGCTGCTGAGCAGGTTGCAGCTGGCATCCCTTACATAGGGCATCTAATTATCTTCTTTATCTTTCTGTCTTTGCCTTGCAACCTGCTAGAGTTTCTTTGTGCTATTTACTGAGTCACTTTCCAGAAGCTGGCAGAGTGCTTCTGATGCCTTGTTCTTTGCTATTGCAAAACCTCATTTAGCCTTTTTGTTAGCCAACCAGTAATTCTTCCTAGCCTTCCCCATCTTCTCCATCCTCCACTTTTTTCTGCATGCCTCCTTTCTTTTCATGACTTCCTAGTCTTTTGAATTCCACCACCAGCTTTCCTTATGTGCCTTATTTTCATACCTGGCTCAGCCACATATCTGGTCTTTAGTTCTCACACACTGTATTTTGAGGCCCTGCCATTCTTCTTCAACTGCAGCTATTTCTCTTCTTCTTAAGGTGCTAGAGCCCTGAGTAATTCCTTGAACTCCTGTGCTTTCTCTACAGTCATCTTCCAGGTCTTCAGCGTAGTCTGTGTTGACCTTAGAGCCCTCTCAGATCACTGCTTGCAGCTGATTGTGGCAACCAGTGGTTTATGCTGCAAAACGACTGTTTCACTGGCAGTCACTGATTCTACCCCGTGCCCTTTCCGTAATAGGACGGAGCTTACCTGACTTGCATGTTGGCCACTGTTTTATGTGATCTTGTGACTGTCTCTCTTGTTGAACCATGTGTTGGCCACCATTAAGCCATTTGCCAGACAGAAGTCTAGAATGGCCACTCCTTCTTTATTTCTGTTGCCCCACTAATGTGGACAAGGCAGTCCTTATATCCTGTTTAGTCTGTCCCAATATGTGCAAGTCACCAAGAGCTTTTTGTTTGTGGAGTCATATGGTGTGCTGGAATTGAGGCCATTTATCTCAATGTGATTTTTTTACTAAAGATGAGATGTTGTATGATGTGATGTTTCATTTATGTTTTTTTTTTTTTTTTGCTGAGACTTACGGTAGTATTCATAGTCACAATATGAATGTGTTAAATCAATCAGCACAGCCTATGCCTAACCAAAGCTCTGCAGCAATTCATAGAGTCCATTTACACTTACTTGTGATGGCCTTGATTAGACATAATGAGACGGTATTCGGAAATGATGCAAAAGTTCTTATGCTAACAAGCCCTCTTTCGGACTCATGGTCATATCTTGATGCATTCCCATATCTTCCGCAGGTAAGTTATAAAAGGTGGAATTGTGTCTTTTCTATTTACTTTGCAGTTCACAAAGACATACTCCGCTGTGTGAGCTGCTTGTCTTGAGTGAGCTAAAATGGCTTGCGCACAGTTGCACTCACCAGCCAAAAGCCGAAAATACAGACAGAGAATTACTCATTAAAATTCCTTTTCCTCAATTTTTTTTTTTTATTTTCAATTAAAATAACATTTACATAATATTTTTAAATATAATTTAAAACAACTATATACAATATTTACAATAGCCTGACTTTCAGTTATAGACACTATATGTTATTAGATATAGAATTAACAGATCAATTATCAGAGATACAATATTGATTATTGCAGAGTGTCCAACAAAGCTACAACTTTCTTCCAAGGATTATTTACCAATGGCCTGGGATAGATTCATAGTTCTTTGATTTTTATTTCCTTCGATGCAGTTGTCTTCAATGAAGTATAGAATTCTTCCAAGGTAGGGGGTGTATTTGAATTTCACCTTCTGGTTACGCATTTCCTAGATATAGCAAGTATTGTCCATAACAAATACATATTTGTCTTATTCAGGTAGGGACTTTAATTTACATTTAGTATAATTGATGCTTTAGTCAAGGTAAAGGATTCATTAAATAAAGCTTGTAAAAAATGATTGATTCCATTCCAATATGATTTAATTTTATTACATTCATAAAAAATATGAATCCAGTCTGCTTTATTTGACTTTTCACACCTCCAGCATTAAAACATTTGTAGTAGCACTGATCTTTTTAATTCTATCTGGTTCGTAGGTTTATAGGTAGATACTATGCTATTGGCCCAAGGGCCTAAGTAAGCCTAGTCTACAAGGTTCCCTGGTTCACACCACCCAAGAAAGTTATTTTCCTGTGCCCCTGTCGAGCAGAGCCACAGAAGTGATCCCTGGGGTGTATTTCCTATTTCCCATACGCTCATCAAGATTTTTCTTGAAGAGTGCTAATGAGGAACTTTGCTTGACATAGATGGGTAGCTTGTTCCAGAGTATGGTAAGTCTCTGGGACAGGAATCTATCCCTCCAGCATGCCCTGTTTATTGTGATGACAAGGTTTAGGTCCCTAGAGCATGTAGCTCGGAGGGATTGGGATTTCTAGGTGCAGCATGTCCAACAGCGCTGGGTTTGACATAGCTTTGTATGTTAGGCAGAGATCACCTCAGAGTAGACAATATGCTACTGAGTAAAGCTGGAATTTTTTGAGACAGCCAGTGTAGGGCATCTGTTTGAGGCCAGTAATACTCTTTGTGAGGTACTTCTGTGGCCTTTCCAGCTGCTGCAGATGTCTTGTGAGGTACATTCCAAAAGGGGCGTTGTACTCTACAATGGGTCTAATAAATGTCGAGTAGAGGAGAACAATGACCTATTTTTTCCTGTATAAGAACCCTTTTGTGATGAGATGTGCCACGTAGAAGGATTTTCTGACTAATGTGGTGATGTAATTATTAAAGGAGAGACTACTTAACACCTGGGTCCCAAGGTTTCTTATCACACATTCGGCATTAAGTAAACTGCCGTTTATGTGGTAGTTCATAGGTACAGAGTTTTTGCCAAAAGGGATGACAATGCACTTTTTGGCACTGAGCTTGAGGCCATGGCTCTGATACCAGACATCTGTCTCAGTGAGGCTCTTCTGTAGGATGTCCAAATCATTTGGGGACTCAACTATGGCTCCTAGTTTGCAGTCATCTGTGAACTTCATTAGACAAAGGCCTTCTGTGTTAGCCTGTACTTCACAGAAGTAGCTACCAAACAGGAGAGGTACCAGGACTGAACCCTGTGGTACTCCACTTGTCACTGGTTTGAATTCAGATTTGGAGTCTGCAACTTTTACAGTGTGGGTTCTGTCAATGAGTTGGCAACCCATCTTGTGACGTAAGGATTTATATCTTGTTTAGTGAATTCATCTATAATTCCAGAATGGGGGTTGGAGTCAAAAGCCTTGGCAAAGTCAAGGATGGCTGTGTTAACCACCTTACCCTCATCTACAGTTTTGGTGACTGCTTCAAAGTCAATCAGGTTCAGGAGATATGATCTGCCTTTCACAAACCCGAACTGGGTGGGGTCCAGAGTTTGGAGGTTACCAATGTCTTTGTTTATGAGTTCCATGATCATATGTGCCATGGCCTTACAGACCAGGCTCATTAGGCTAATAGGGCAATAGTTCCCAGGATAAGTGGTAGCTCCCTCTTTGTGGAGTGGGATAACTGTTGTTGTGTGCCATTCAGTGGGCACAAAGCCTGATGTGAGGCTATGATTGAACATGGTGCTTAGGTGGGGAGCCAGTTCATTCTGAAGTTCATGTAAAACCCAGTCTGGGATGTTTTCACATCCCATGGATGCTGTGTGTTTGGCTTTAGAGTGTGCAGCTTTTACCTGTGTAGTTGTGATTACAGGGACTCTGCATTCCTCCTGTACAGATATGGGCCCTTTAGGGGTAAGAGGGAGGTAAAGTTAGCACTGAACCTATCTGCCAGGATGTTGGCAATATCAGTTGGTTCTGTAATTTTCGTGCCATTGTGCTGTAATTCAGAGCAGATCTGGATGTTGCCACTGAGATTCCTTCATAGCTATAGAATGCTTTGTGGTTGTCCTTAGAATCAGTGGTGATTTTGTTTTCGTAGCTAGCTTTGGAGGATCTTATAAGGGATCTTCTTACTGAGGCTGACCAGGGAGCTCCTCCACTTATGGAATTTTACTCTCTTTTGCAACAGTTTCTTCCTTCTGTTGTAGAGTTCGTTTCTGGCAGGGGACCACCAGATTGGCTTCTTTTTATTGGAGGATAGCTTCTTGGTTCTGTTTGGGATAGCACGATCCATGCACTCATGTAAGTGCTTATACAGTGCATTTGTGTAGGATTCAGCAGTCATAACTGTATTGTCCATTTGCATGGGTATCATGAAGTTCAACACATCTGTCTTAAGAAGCATGAAGTTGGCTTTGGAGAAATCTTTTACCGTGGTTTCATTAATGGGGGTGGCGGTGGGATGTGGATATCTAGGGTGACTAGCTTATGGTCGGATCTGACCAACGAGGAGTTGACTTCAGGTGTGGAACACCAGTCGCTCATGTTGGTAATGACTAGGTCTAGGATATTGTTGCCCCTGGTGGGGGTGTGGATAAGTTGATCCAGGTCATTGGAATTTATGAATTCAAGAAAGCATTGAGCAGAGGAGTCGTTACATGAGTAGTTTTCCCAGTTAATGGTGGGTAGTTGAAATCGCCCATTATTAGGGTGTTTGGTTGAACCCTAATATTTTCCAGTATATCAAGAAAAGAGGAGTGGAAATCCTGGGGCATAGTATGGGATTTGTAGCAAGCTACAATTTGGATTGCAGTTTTGCCCAGAGCTAGTTGCACTTGGATAACCTCGGATTCATTATGCTGAGCAACTAGCCTGGAGGTGTTGATGTCCTTAATGAATATGAACACACCTCAGAGTTTGATGCTGGTCCAGGTTAGATGGCCGAAAAGTGTGGTATGAGTTATACCTGGTAATGCAGGGGTGCACTCTGGAGGCTTGAACCAGGTCTCAGTCACTGCACAGATATTAATGTTCTCCATTTTAAGGAATGCCTCGAAGAGTGCATTTTGAGATTTAGACTTCTAGCACTGAGTAGCATTACCCTCTGTTTTTGCTTGCCTGTTCCTGTTATGGTGGTGAATTTGTTATTTGAACCTTGCCTAAAAAAGACAGTATAGGGGTGGCAAGAGCCTTAGCCAGTATCTGGAATCCCAGGGGTGACAAGTGCAGGCCATCTCTGGCAAAGAATCGTGGTCTGTCGACCATGTCGTCCCAGGCAGACAGATACTGGATCCCTTTAGAATGACACGAGAAGCTTATCCAATTGAAGTCAATCATTTTGTCCTTGTACTGCGGTATCATTCTGGGTAATGGCAGGATGCTACTCAGGGCTAGGGTCATTCCTGCCTGGGCTACAAGATCAGAGAGCTGGTGTTAAAAATGCTCTATGTAAGTATTTCCAGTTAAATATTTTCCAGTACTGTGTGTTAAGAGGTGTAATTAACTGATAGTAAGATGTTAGTTTTATTTTCTTCTGTTAACTGCAATGATTGACCTTTTGTTAAGAACTGCCAGTATGATGGCTTGGGAATTATTTTATATGCTATTAACTCTTATAGATTTGAAATGGAATTTTTCTTTTCACAACTGTTATAATAATAAATTCATACAGAAAACTTATTAGATTTGGAATATCTTTAAATGAGGAATTATTAATTAATCTGCATAAATCCTGAGTGTACATTAGAATGCTTTGTAAGGTTAACCAGTCCTGTGTTGGAATATTGTAAGCAGTTTTTATCATATGTATATCTAAAACATTTAATTTATTTACACATTGAAACAAGCATAAGAATCCATTTTGTTCCCAGGAGGTTATTGTTTCCCTATATATTTTGTGAGGAAAGTTCTTAGTGATGGTAAATGGGGTTAAAAGCTCAAACCAAAGTTTTAGATCTATGTTTGCATTGATAACTTTCCTAAAGGAATTGATGTGATGATTAATCAGTGTTGTTTTAGAAGATTTTGTTATATTATATTGTATACGTATGCATAGTATGTACCAGGGTTTGTTCGATTTGTCTACTATTAAACATTTTTTAACAGATTAAATTAATTTGTTAATATAGCTGTTAATTCTTTTCAGTTGGCAAAATAATTTGGGTTTATCCATTCTACTGTAGTTTTAAGCACAGATGCTTTTATATATGATTCTATTTCTGGGAAGTTCAATCCTCCTTGTTTCCAGGGTCTAATGTGATTAGTTAGAGCTACTCTGTTCTTTTTGGGATACCATAAACATTTTATTAAACATGAGTTTATTTCTTTAAGAATGCATCTTTCAGGAATTAACTGTATTGCTAATGCTACATATAGTATTTTTGGCAATAAGACCATTTTTTAATTGCAATCTGTCTTCAAAAGTTAATACATTTTTGTTCCACTTTTCTATATATATTTTTATTGTTTCAATAATGTTTTTACAATTTATTAATATTGTTTCATTTATATTTTTGCATTACACTATTCCTAAATAATTTAGTGTAAGTTCTTGTTTTCCTATGATTTTTGATCTATTAAAGTGTAGACCTGAAATCTCATAAAATTTCTCCATTACTTCTTCCAGCTCTTCTAATGACTCTCTGGAGTTTGATAGAGTTAATAAAATATCATCAGGAAGAAACATTATTTTAGATATGTACTGGTCATAGACATCTATTCCTTTTATTATTGGATTATTGCTTATTAATTCTGCAAGTATTTCTATAGCCAAAGCAAATAAAATAGGAGAAAGGGGGCATCTTTGTTTAGTACCTTTCATTATATGGATAGATTCTGAGGTGAAGGGACCTAATTTAATGTAGGCTAAGTTATTAATATATATGTTTTTTAGTAATAAGATGAAGGGAGGAGGAAAGTCAAATAATGCTAAAGTTTTAAATAGATATTCCCAGTTGAGGGAATCGAAGGCTTTTTCTTTGTCTAATCCGATTACAAGTGTTTCTCTAACTCCTTTATTCACATAATCTATAAGAGTAAGTATCTTTTTAATATTATCATGTGTGTGCCTGTTAAATAAAAATCCAGTTTGATCATTATTAATTATCTCTGAAAGCGGGATCTTCATTCTGTTAGCTAGGATTGACATGAATACTTTGTAATCATTATTCAGTAATGATATAGGTCTGTGTGAAGTGCAAAGGTCTAATGGTTTATTATCTTTTAGAACTGGTGTTATGAGAGAATATTTCCATGAGGGTGGTATTTTTGCTTCTGACTGGACTTCTAGCAAAGTTTTATGAAAAAAGGGAGATTACTGTTGAAGGGAAGTGTTTATAAATTTCAGTAATTATACCATCTATCCCTGGAGCTTTGTTAGATTTACTTTCTTTTATCTTGTCAACAATTTCTTTGTAGGATATATGTTTTTGTAGGTCTAGTTTTACGTTTTCTGGAATTTATTATATTGAGAAGGTGTGTATCTAAGTTTATTTGGTTGGTATCTAAATCTTCTTTTTTGAAGTATTCCATATAATGGAACCAAAATGCTTCAAGGATGGCTCCTATATCTGATACTTTTTTTCAATTTCTTTTTATGATATATACTACTAATGTTATTTGCTTTAGATTGTATTTTAATTCTTGTAGATAAGGTATGTAGATATCTGGGGGAGGTGGCTAATGAGTTTATTTTTAATTTTTCAAAGGTTAGGCAAGTTTTGTGTGTTAGAATTTCATTATATTTTTTATTTAATTCCTTTATTTCTTTTTCACTTCTGGACAATTCTGATTTTTTTTAGATTTTGCTGTCAAGAGTCTGGTTTGCAAGTCTAATGATTCAGATTCCCACTCTCTAACTTTGTTTTTGTACCAGTTAAGGGTCTTACCAAATAAATACACTTTTAATGCATCACAAACCATGACTGTACTGATTTCTGTTGTATTATTAATTTCAAGAAATAATTGTAGTTCTGACAACATCCAGGGTCTGAATTCTTTAATTTGCATGATATATTTGGAATTTTAGTTTAGAAGATTAAAGGTTTCAGCTCTATTTGGAGCTTCATTATCAGAGAGTCAATATCTGAGAAGGGGCATGGAACTACTGAGAAGTTGAGGATTTTTGTTTGTAAATCTTGATCTATGAATAATTTGTCTATTCTGGTTTGTGTTCCAAATCTATGGTCTTTATGAGAAAATAATAAGGATTTATCATCTTTTACTTTAAAAGTGTCTATTAAATGAAATTAATCAATCCATCTTTTTAAGGATTTTGAAATAGTTGCTATGCGAAAACACTTCTTGGTGTTCTCAGAAACTTCTAAGGTACAATTAAAGTCTCCTCCCAGTATAAGATTTCCTTTTTAATTGTTGGAAATAAAATCTAGGCTTTTTTTTAACTGTTCCTGCTCCAGTTCCTGGAAACCAATATAGATTAGCTAAGTTCCATATTCGGATAATTAATTTAATTATAACAAACGCTAGTAGACCTTCTTTGTCTTCATATTAATAAATAACTTTTGGAGTGATTATGTTTTCCTTCCAGATAATTGATACTCCTTTTGTCTTTGTTCTATAGGAGGAATGAGCTAAGACTGTATAATCCTTAGGGTTCCAAATAAAGCTTTCGTTAGTCTTAAAATGAATTTTCTGGAGAAATACTACTTGTGCCTTATTTAGATTTAAATATTTTAGTAAGTTTGATCTTTTATTTGCATTACTTAGCCATTAGTATTTAATGATAAAAATGTTAAATCCATTTCAAGTTACTGTTGGAAGAAACATTTTGCTTCTTTTTTTTATTTTGATTATAGTAGTTATACCATATTCTCTGATAACATTGAATGTTCTTTTTGTGTGTGTAAACTTGGGAATGTAATTTAATGTTCTTTCTTCTTTAAATACAAGTAGGGTTAAATTCTGGTCAGGCTTTAAAAAAGTACTTCTAAAAAATATTAATTCTAAAGTATCAGATACAAGTAAATATGAATTTCCCATTAAACACAGAATGAAAGTCATTCCTAACCCAACAGATAAAGATAGATCTATTGGACTACCACTCATACCTTTAACCAACAATATCAACTGAGCTCCATATGTTAAATTATTATATGGAGAATTTTCTTAAAATAGATATGAAATTCTATATTATTCAGTTATTATTCTATAGTATTTTATATGTCAGGATGGAATGTTAATAGTGTAACCAATTATTATGTTGACTTAGAAAATATCCAATATTTAGTTACCCTTAAGAGATCCCAAACATGTCAGATATGTCATTTCAGATAAATTAAATGCAACAGTGAAACATACACTAAATAAGCCAACAACAAATACATTACTAAAATAATTTGACTAAAAGGACTATGTATGAGACAATGAGTGATTACAAATGAAATATGAATTTACTGTAGGTGTACAGTCTTCCTTTACTTTCCCACTCTTCAGCTCACCAACTTCAACTAACACTTATGAAAAGACATGGCTTATCAGTGGTATCCTGACTCTTGTGTAGAGGCGCCCTATATTTTAGTGTGTAGTGCTTTTACATATTTATAGATTTACAAAGCAGAGGCTAAGAATGAACTATGTTCACCCTGACAATCCCCACCCTGCATAGGGTACCTCCTGCTTCCAGAATGGGTAGTCACATCAGGTCTAGAATGAATGTGTAGGTACCCTTATGGTAATCAAGGCTTACCTTAGGTAAGTATTAATCAAATAAGGTTTAGAGCATCTTAGAGAGTTCTCGGGGCAGTTAGAATACTCTTAAGCCTCTCCTCCCTTGACCAAAAACAGAGATTTCCCTTCCCTTTCTTTCCCTTGTTTTAAATCAGTGCTAATAAAAGAAATTCAGCAAATATAGGCAAACAGAAATAACATTCAGTAGACCGTCTTGTACATGACTTGCAAGTCACTAAACAAGTCAGTGACTAACATCACTTTAGTAAACATTATAAAGACAAATTAGAAATAATTTCCTAGCTCTCTAAATTTTCTGATAAAGCAAAAAGTTAACAATAAGCTATTTTAACTAAAAGTGTAAAGCATTTAAATTTTTCCTTGCATGTATACATTTCTACTTATACTGTAGTGTCAAAAGGATTCTTTGAAATCTGTACAATACTTCACTTCTTCAAATCATTCCTTTTTCAGTTCAGATTTTGATTTGTCAAAATGGCAATAATATTTCAAGAGCACAATTAATATTTAGACTGATGTTTCAAATAAATAACGTGTTAGTTGCCAATTGAGTTAGTTTAGAATGTTTGGTTAGTGCAAATACAGCATGTTGCAAAAATAATATGTGGTACTTACGTATTATTGCAACCAGATTTATAAAGTGCGATAATTTGTCTCTTTTCGGCACAAACACGTTGCCTAACATAAAAAGGGGTCTGTAAAGATGTCGCCAGCAGTTTGTCAAGAAATGTATGTTCACCTATCAAGGGGTGTGTAAAATGTTTAAGTATTATAGTGTCAGAAAATTTTGCACACAGGAAGCGGAATAACAGCAGAATTCCTCTTGCCTGGTAATTTCCCCAGCCAACCTACACACCTGACTGCTGCTTGTCTGTCTGTAGTCATTAATGTGACAAGTCATGCAAAGTCACCACATTTCCATCCAGACAAGGAGTCGGGACGATGGCTCGTTAACATAAACTGACCCCTTTCTTTAGAAAGGTCCTTTTGCAAGTATCTGATTTGTGTTACGCACTCCTGTTTACAGTTCAGACTCTCAGAAGGCACGTTAATGCAGTTGTGACCCGGAAGTACTGATTTAAAAGTGTGGTTCTGTTGGTGGAGTTTTACTGACAACAGTCCCTGCCTCTTTTCTCTAACTGTATTTACAATCTGTGTATGACAAAGGACTTGAAAACAGCTGTTCTGTCCTTAAAAAGCAATCAAACCCATTTATTTCAAAGTGTTAGTATACATACAATCATGTGCATTGGAAACGGTCATGATCCATAAGCAAGAATGCGGCCTTTTTAAAACAGTCTGCCACTGCGGAGAAAGCCATCACTACCCGAGCAAGCAATAAGCCGTTATTCACTGCTCCTTACAGGCACATTCGCTTTTGCTGACTACTGTACCTGAAAACCTCACTGTGCATTTCCTGAGTCAATTCCCCATAGCTAACAGGGCAATGAAGAATGCAGGAATTGCAAGGATGTGGACCACTGCGGAGTTGCAGAAGAAATGAGCCGCATCAACCAGAAGTACAAACTTATAACATTTCTGCTCTGCCTGCCTCATTCCCACTGTGACAAACTGCTGGCCACATCTTTACAGACCCCTTTTTAGGTTAGGCAATGTGTTTGTGCTGAAAATAGACAAATTATCGCACTTTATAAATCTGGTTGCGATAATACGCAAGTACCTAATATGTATTTTTTAGTGTGCTCTCGGGACTGTCATATGCAAGTGACATATATAATGTAGCATATATAGAGCAGATAGCTTATGGATTCAGGTTGTTAAAGTAAGTTATGCGTATTAATCAGGCAGTTTCCTTTAAGTTCACAAGTAATTTGGGGACATTTCAGTTGAGTTTCCAGGAATGTGTAGTCCAGTGTGAGTAATTTATAAAGTATTTACAAGTTGCTCTATTAAGTTACCTAACTTACCCTTCCTTAGATTGTAATTCAATTTAATAGCTAAACAAGATTACTTTTTTATTTATCATCTGCGAGGCTAAATGCACTTCGTAGATTCACAAAGTCCATAGAAACTGCCGCAGTTGTTTTCGGTTGCCATGAGAATGCAAATATAGCGGTCCCTAATCAATGAGTGAGTTAAAAAAAAAAAAAAACTGAAATAGTTCAAGAGGCTGATAGAATTTAAAGAAAGCTTAACTTCTCACAAGCAACAGTGCATTTTTCCCTCCTTTTATATATTATGTTAATATTACAATAAATAATTCGACTGACAGTAAGTATATAAAAGAAACATTTCAGAGTTAATCACTAACATGCCCCATAACCCATTAAGCATAACAGTGTCCACCATTAATCTAATAACTATTGTAATAACATCTAATTGAGTCCACTTTTCCTCATAAACGTCACAATTCATTAAACAAAACAGAGTCTAACATTTGTCTAATAATCATTATAAAGACAAATAATAGTAATTTCCTAGCTCTTCAAACTTTCTGATATCACAAAATGTTGACAGTAAGCTATTTTAACTGGAAGACTAAAATATTTCAGTGGTGGTGCTGCGGTAGCGTTGTCGCCTCACAGTAAGATGTTGTCCCGTTCGATTCTCAGCTAGAGCGTCTTCTGTGTGGAGGCATACGTGAATGGGGCGTGCCTTCGTTGAAGGTCGTGCGTCAGGGCTGGTAACCCGGTACGTAAAAATCCACTACCAAACATTAGCGTACCGGAGTTCCGCTGTGGCGACCCCTAACCGGGAAAAGCTGAAAGACACAAACAAACAAACTTCCTTGTGAATATACATTTTTACTTGTACTGTAGTGTCAAGAACTGTCTTTGAAATCTATGTATTACTTTACTTCTTTCAAGTCATTCATTTTACAGTTCAGATTATATTTTGTCAAAATGTCAATAGCATTTCAAGGGCACATTTAATATTTAAACTGATATTTTAAATGAATAGCTATCAGTTGCCAAGTGAGTTTGTACAGAGTGTGAGGTAACTTGCAAAGACAACATCTTGAAAAAGTAATGTGTATCTTTTCATGTGCTCTAGACTGTCAATTTCAAGTAACATATAAAATGTAACTTTTACAGTGTAGACAACTTGTGTAATCAGCATGTTAAACTTTGTAATACTTTTTAATCAAGCAGCTACATTTAAGTGCATATGTAATTTGGAAACATTTCAGTTGTGTTTGCAGAATATGTAATCCTATGAGGAGAAATCATAAAATATTTAACACTAGTCCTATTATGTATTTATTTTACCTTGCTTAGGTTGTTTTTCATTTCAATAACTAAACAACATTACTTTTTCTTATCATTTGTTACCTGTGAGGCTAAATGCACTTTATAGGTTCACAGTGTCCTTTGAAACTGCAATTGTTTACTGTTGCTTTGGCAACGCAAATAGAATGTGAAGGGTTGGGAAGGTGGCCTAATGGTTAAGGTGTTTGCCTTACAAACACAAGGTGCAGGGTTGGAATCTCACAAGGGATAATTGGCTAGGCTTAAAATGGCTCGCAAAGGCAGTTAGCCTAGTACTAATCTATGAACCTGTAAGAAAGCTTCACTTTTTTTTTCTCTAAAATCTCTATTTGAATTTTCAGATATTAACAGCGATACATTCAATCAAACACACAAAACAAACAGTACATACAAAAGGAAACATTAAAAAAACTAAACACAAGAAATGTATATACACTGTACAATAGAAGTCACTACATCATCAAATGGAGTATAAAAGTTTTTTTAACATCACTTAAGAAAGTGAGGGATAGCATAAGAGACATATTATATGAAGAAGATAAATATAGAATTTCAACCACTTATTATACTTAATGTAATTAGGGAATACAATTAGATCTATAAGGAGGAAAAAGGAAAAGAAGAGAAAAAAAAAGAAAAAACTAAAAACTGGTTATAATGTAGCTATTGCATAATATAAATTTGTCTTATCATGTCAGTGTACAGACTATCTTTGTTAAGAATTATATCTAGTAAGTAATCCCAGTGTTTCTGATAATAGTGTTTCTTTTTTGTTTTTGTATAAACTAGTTTGTGAGATGAGATATATTTAATAGCAAGATTGCTAAAGCCTTCCCATGTAATTGAAGATGTGACATTCCAATTTTTAGTGATATAAAATTTAATAAGTGCACACATCGTGATAAGGGCATTTTTTTTATTTTTGGTAGTCGAGTCATGTTAATGTGCAATATAGCTGTCTCCCATGACAGGGTTGATTTTTCATATCCCATCTTCTCTAACCTAGCTCTTAAAGAGCACCACAGGTTGTGTAACTTGTTACATTTCCACATGACATGGAGAATATCTGCAGTTTGGTTTGGGCAGTGAGGACATAGAGGCGAGAAGTTGGAATTGAACATATTTAGTTTTGATGGGGTATAGTATACATTATTTATCAGAATTTGTGTATATAGCAGCTTCTTAAAAGGAATGAATTTTATCATATTCTCAATGGCCAGTCTCTTATTTTTATCTGTCAGAGATTGTTTTTTTCTTCTTGCCAGTAGTTTGAAAATAATAGAGAATTCTGGTGTTTTAGGTTTGTTACAAGTTTATATGTCCTAGAAATTGTTTTCCCTTTCATCTCGAGGTTTTCTAGTATTAGTTTTATTAGGTTAATATCCTGCAAGTCGATTTGTGTTTGTGAGCTTTTAGCATTTATGAGATAATGGATTTGGGTAAGAATAACAGTATATTTCTTAGTAAGATTTAGTTCTAGTCTTATTTGTTGTATATTGGATTCTCTCCATTGGTATATTTCCCATACTGTGAGATCTTTTATCAGAGGGTAATTTGTTAGATTTAAGGGTTTATTGTTTATTAGTAGGTTGGGATTTAGGTGGAGTGGTTGTATAAAGGCAAGTGCGTCTAATAATTGCAATGATTTAAATAATTTCTGTGTAGTAAGAATCATGTATTTAATTAGTGGGTGTATATTCTTCGTGAATATGCCATTTTGATTTAGGTTTAAAAATGGTAGGGATTTGCAGTTATACCCAAGGGATTTCAGTTGTTTAGACCAGAGTTTTGTCTACTGGAGTGTCCAGGTATTTACATACAGGTCATGGCTTATTATCTGTATTAGTCTGTAGGCAGTAATTATACTATAATATAGTTTGAAAGCAGGTAACCCCAATCCCCCTTTATCTTTGGTAAGTACAAGTTTTCCATATTTAATTCTAGTGGATTTGGAGTACCATAAGAATATTGATATAGCTTTTTCTAAATCAAGAAATAATTTTTGGGGAATATTTGACAAAGTAGCATTTAGTTGAAATAGTATTCTCAGTAAAAGGTTCATCTTAACAACACTAGCTTTTGAGAGTAATGACATAATAATATTCTTTCACCTATTGATATCACTTTCAATACTGGTCCACGTACGCAAATAGGTTATTCTTTATTATAGGTTCATAGGTAGGTACTAGGCTATTGGCCCTAGGGCCTATACAAGCCTAGCCAAAAGTGTACCCTGGTTTTCGCCACCCAAGAAAATTATTTTCTTGTGCCCCTGTTAAGCAGAACCACAGAAGTGATCCCCGGGGTAAATTTCCTATTACCCATCAAATCATCAAGATTTTTCTTGAAGAGTGCTAATGAGGAGCTCTGTGACATAGATAGGTAGTCTGTTCCAGAGTATGGGAAGTCTCTGGGACAGGAATCTATCCCTCCAGCATGTTCTGTTTATTGTGGTGACAAGGTTTAGGTCCCTAGAGCGTGTAGCTCGGAGGGAATGGGATTTCTTTAAGTGGAGCATGTCCAACAGCTCTGGGTTTGACATAGCTTTGTATGTTAGGCAGAGATCACCTCTGAGTAGGCAATATGCGACGGAGTAAAGCTGGAGTTTTTTGAGACGGTCTACGTAAGCCATCTGTTTGAGGCCAGTAATCCTCTTTGTGAGGTATTTTTGCGGTCTTTCCAGTTGTTGTAGATGTCTTGTGAGGTACATACCAAAAGAGGCGTTGTACTCTATAATGGGTCTAATGAGTGATGAGTAGAGGGGAACAATGACCTCCTTTTTTTTCTGGATGACAAACCTTTTGTGATGAGGTGCGCCACGTAGAAAGATTTCCTGACCACTGTGGTGATATGATTATCAAAGGAGAGACTACTGTCCACCTGTGTCCCAAGGTCTCTTATCACACATTCAGTGTTAAGCAGACTACCACCTATGTGGTAGTTCATGGGACAATGGCTTTGACACCAGGCATCTGTCTCAGTGAGGCCCTTTTGTAGGATGTCCACATCATTAGGAGTTTTGATTATGGCTCCTAGTTTGCAGTCATCTGGGAATTTAGTTAGCCAAAGACCTTCTGTGTTAGCCTGTACTTCAGAGAAGTAGATACCAAATAGGAGAGGACCCAGGACTGAACCCTGTGGTACTCCACTTGTCACTGGTGTGAAGTCTGATTTGGAGTCTGCTAATTTCACAGTGTAGGTTCTGTCAGTAAGCCAGTGGCAACCCATCTTGTGACATAGAGATTTATACCTAGTTTAGTGCGTTTATCTATAATTCCAGAGTAGGGGATGGTGTCAAATGCCTTGGCGAGATCTAGATAGGCTGTGTGAACTACCTTACCCTCATCTATGGCTTTGGTGACTACTTCAAAGAAGTCTATCAGGTTTAGGAGACATGATCTGCCTTTTACAAACCTGAACTGTGTGGGGTCCAGAGTTTGGAGATCTCCAATGTCTTTGTTTATAAGTTCCATGATGATACATTCCATTGCCTTGCAGACTAGGCTCATCAGGCTAATGGGGCGGTAGTTCCTGGGGTCTGTTGTGGCCTCCCCTTTCTGGAGTGGAATACCCATCGCAGTACACCATTCAATGGGCACAAAGCCTGAGGTGAGGCTATGATTGAACATGGTACTTAGGTGGGGTTCCAGTTCATTCTGTTTTTCATGTAGAAGGCAGCCTGGGATGTTGTCAGGCTCCATGGATGCTGTGTTCTTGGCTTTGAAGAGTGAGGTTTTTACCTGTGCAGCCATGATTACAGGAATTTTGCATTCTTCCTGCATAAAGATGGGCCCTTTAGGGGGTGAGCGGGGGAAAAGTTAGCACTGAACCTATCTTCCAGAATGTTGGCAATATCAGTTGGTTCTGTATATTCAGTGTCATTGTGCTGTAACTCAGAGCAGATCTGAGTGTTGCCACTGAGATTCTTGACATAGCTATAGAATGCTTTGTGGTTGTCTGTAGAATCAGTGGCGATTTTGTTTTCATAACTAGCTTTGGAGGATTTTATGAGGGATCTCAGCTTCTTACTGAGGCTGACCAGGGAGTTCCTCCAACCGTGTGATTTTACTCTTTTTGCAACAGTTTCTTTCTTCTGTTGTAGAGTTTGTTTATGGCAGAAGACCACCATATTGGCTTTCTTTTTTTGGAGGATAGCATCTTGGTTCTGTTAGGGATAGCATGATCCATGCACTAGTGTAAGTGCTTATAAAGTGCATTTGCACAGATTTAGCAGTTGTCCCTCTATTGTCCATCTGCATGGGTGTCGTGAAGTTTGCCACTTCTGTCTGAAGAAGCGTGAAGTTGGCTTTGGAGAAATTTTTTACAGTTGTTTTCCTAATGGGGGTGGGAGTGGGATGTGGATGTCTAGGGTGATTAGCTTGTGGTCGGATCTGACCAACGAGGATCTGACCTCTGGTGTGGAATACTGGTCACCCATGTTGGTGATGACCAGGTCTAGGATATTGCTGCCCCTGGTGGGGATGTGGATAAGTTGATCCAAGGTGTTGGAATTGATGATTTCCAGAAAACACTGAGCAAAAGATTTGGTACATGAGTAGTTTTCCCAGTTAATGGTAGGGTAGTTGAAATCGCCCATTATTAGAGTGTTGGGTTGTACCTTAATATTTTCCAGTGTATCAAGAAAAGAGGAGTGGGAATCCTGGGGCATGGTGGGGGGACTTTAGCAAGCTACAATCTGGATTGCGGTTTGGCCCAGAGTTAGTTGAACTTGGATAATCTCAAATGCATTATGCTGAGCAACTAGCTTGGAGGTCCTTAAAGTCAGGAGTAAATATTATTCCTTAGTATTTTATCTGGTAACTTATCTTGATCTCAATCATGGGGAAGTAAAATTCCTTATGACCTATAAGATTCATGGGAAATATGTGGGATTTGTTTAGATTTAAATTATAGTTAGAGATTTCAGAGAACTCATCTATAGCTTTAGGTATTTTTGGGAGGTCAGTAGTGGGACGTTGAAAATATATATTTAAGTCATCAGCAAAAGCAGAGAATATAAGATTTGTATTATAGATTCTAGGTATGTGATGGAAGGTTTTTTGAGAAATAAACAGGAGGAGAGGTTCTAGATAAAGATTAAAGAGGTATGGGGAAAGAGGGCAATTTTGTCTTGTACCATTGGATAACAGTATAGGGTTAGTTTTGAACTTATTTACCTGAAGAGTGGTAGAAGCTTTCTGATATAGAACCTTAATTATCCTTATGAATTCCTGAGGAAAACCATATAAAGGCAATATATTAAATAGGAAATGTAAATTAACTCTATTTAAAGCTTTGGTTGCATCCGCTGTGAGGACATATCTGGGGCATTTGTCACTAAGAAGTCTGATAATGGTATCTAAAAGGAGGGTGTTATCACTTGTTTTGCCTGTTTATCATAAAGCCCATTTGTTCTTGGGAAATGATAGAGGGGAGTACATTCTTAAGTCTATTTGCTATAACATGAGATAGGATCTTAAGGTCAGTATTTATCAGGGCTATTGGTCTAAAGTTTACTGGATCTGTTGGGTCAGAATTTGGTTTTGGAATTAGCACTGTTTTGGAGTTATTTAAATAATTATCTGTTATTCCATGTTGTATTATAAAGTTGAAAACTTTTAATAATACTTTGGGAATAGGTTCCATGAATAGTTTATAAAATTCAGAGGTGTAGCCATCAAGCCCAGGGGATTTTCCAGGTTTGAGTTTGTTTATTGCAGCTTTTATCTCATTTAGTTGCAGGGGTGTTTTAGCAGTTTTTTTATCTCCCGTAATTTGTGGAAATTTTATATTACGTATAAAATCTCCAAAATTGTCTGTAGATGGTGATAAGGGTATGTTGTATAGTTTCTTATATATGTCTTCAAAAGCATCTACAATATCTTGGTCCTTGTGCTTCACCAGTCCTTCATACACTATTTCTTTAATTCTCAGTGGGTCATTTTTTATGTTAATTAGTCTAGCTAGGAATGTTGAAGGTGTCTATGCCCATTCTGAATATTGATATACTGACCTTAATTCTAACAGGGAGATATTTTCTAGATAGTGTTTTTGTAATTGCTTTTGCCAGTTTACTTTTAACTCCAGGTCTTTAGAGTATTTTTTCTGAAGTTCTAATTCAGCAATATTTATTAGATTTTCTAGTTCCTTTTTAAACTTATTGTACTTTTTTTTGAACCATACAGATTTTTGGATAATTATACCCCTAATGCCTGCTTTGGCAGCCACCCATTGTATATCATAAGGAATTTGAGTAGATATAAAGTCATTTTGAAGTTGGGCTATGACATTCTGGATTTCCTGTGCTGTTTCTTGGTTTTGAATGATTTTAGGATTTAATGTCCAATTATTGAAACAGGAAACATTTTGTTTATATGTTTGAAAAATTATTGAGAGACTGATTTTTGAATGGTCTGAGATAGTTCTAGGTGATACAGTATAATTTAATCTGTTCGAAAGCAATGATTGGGAAATTAGAAAAGCATCTATTCTGGACCACATTTTATGCATGGCTGAGAAGAAAGTGAATCTTGATATTGTTTCATCATAATGGAATTTAATATAGGGGTCAGTTAGTTCAAAAGTATTTTGTAATTCTTCAAGTGCTATAGTGGCATGTTGTGACTGCCTATTTTTATTATGTGATCTATCTTTGTCTAGATTTAATAAAGCATTCCAGTCCCCATCAATGATATACAAATGATTGGGTGGTTAGCTAGTATATTAAAGATTTCATAAATGAAGAGATGTTGATTAGAGCAGGGGCTATATATATTAAGAAAGAGTAAAGGTTTATTTAGCGTATGATATTTGCTAGTAAATAATACCCATCTAAAGCTTCACTTCTCTTAACCAACAGTATATTTTGCTCTCCTTTTTAATATATATATATATATATATATATATAGAGAGAGAGAGAGAGAGAGATTTGTTAATACTAAAAGGAAATAATTCACAGGACATATGTACATGAACGGAACATTTCAGAGTTAATTACAAACATGTCCCCTGTCCCAATAAGCATAACAGTGACTATTATTAATCTAATAAATATTGTAATAACAATTAAGTTCACTTTTCCAGTTAGTCTACCTTAAAACTAAATTATTTTAGATTATTTATCTATGTATAGATAATGACTTATTAAATATATGCAGACTATATTAGTATAGTAAATAGGAGAGAATTTAGAAAGGGAGACAAGATGCAGTTAAAATAAATAATGAGAAAAGAGAGGCGAGAGAGAAAGAAGAGAGAAAATGAAGAGAAATAAACATATACTATGTATGTTGATTTACAGTATAAATATTTATGTGCTATATAACCCTCCTTTTGTGAAAGAAAAGTACCCTGTTTTACATACCTGAGATAATATGAAAACTCTCATGTGTCATCTATTTTCAAAAAATATAGATAAAGATTCCAGTAGTTAGTTACCTTTTTTTAAAATTCCAAGCAGTAAAATTGGTCCTTTAAAGTAATATTAAAACAATTCATATCATAGTAGATGCTTTGAGAGATTTGGCTGTAACACTATCAGTCTTTTGCTTCTTCTTTTTGACATCTGTCCAGACATTTGTTTCTTTTGTTCTCTTGAGAAAAGGTGACACTCAATCCATATCTTCTGGTAAAGTAACCACATTATTAGTTTTAATAAAATGAAGAGGCTTCCTCCAAGTCAGTAAAAGTCTTCATCTCGTTGGTATACAGTATTCTTATCTTAGCTGGATATGCAAGTTATGCCTTGATGTTATTTTGTTTCAGAAACTTTATCATTGGCCACACTTTTTTCCTTTGTTCCATTATTCTAGATGAATAGTCGTTATCAAATCTTATCAGGCTCTGTTTATATTTTAGAGGTGCCTTCCTCCAAGCAGATCTTAAAATCAGTTCCTTGTCCAACTATGAAAGAAATTTGATAATTATTGACCTAGGAGGAGAGTTTGAGTTAGTGGTAGGTTTCCCAAGAGCTCTGTGCAACCTTTCAATGCCAAAGGAAAGTCCTTCTTTTAAATTTAAAAAGTCAGGGATCCAGCTTGATAAAAAGGAAATAATATCCTCACCTTCTGTTTTTACAGGTAATCCAAAAATCATGATGCTATTTCTCCTCTCCCTATTTTCCAAGACATTTACTTTATTAACCAACTAAGTGTTTGGTTTAAGAAGCAGTTCTTTCTGTGTTTCCTCTTCCTTAAGTCTGCTAAGTCATTTAGAGAAACCTCTGTTACAGTTATCCTTGTCTGGTGTTGTTGCATTTCATTGAGGGTGTCAGCCTGTTTTTGACTGCTTGTTTTGAGATTTTCTAGGTTCTCTTTAAAATCATCCATCTTCAAAGACAACTCCTCCAGGGTAGATGTCATCTGCTGAGGTTCCTTCATTAAGGCAGCACTTTCACCAAAGTTTCTAATTATGTAAATTAGTCCTTTATCTGTAAGATTTTGTACTTTGAAGGGGAAAAAAAAGAATATTTTTTCCTGTTTTATTTAACAAGTTATACAGAGTTCTAAAATACTGCTGCTTTCAGTTAGCCATTCAGGCTCCGCCCTCATTAAAATTCTGATAAACAGGAAATCCTTTACAGATATTTAGTTAACAGGGCTATGATAAGGGCTTTATTGAGTATGTATGACCCACAGATGGGGTGTGTGGCTTGCTTTTCCCTGTGGACAAAAAGGTATGTATACCCCTTAGTATAATTGACATAGGGATCTTCCAGAGACAGACAGAGGGCATACTGGGCATCTCCCAGGCTTCTGCATCAAGGATATTGCAGAAGTTCCTCAAGATGCTATATGCACATGTGGATCAGTACCTCTGTTTTTCCCATGTCACCTCAGGATTGTGTCTGGACTATGCATACTTTTTATGGGATGGCATACTTCCCTGAGGAGTGTAGTGCAATAAATTGCTCCTATGTTGTCATTAGGACTCCATGAGGTCCACCACTGCAGCAGTACTGGAACAGAAAGGTCTAACACTCCATCAAATGCTAGGCAGTTTGTGATTATTGTGTGATCAGTTAAAGAGTAGACAGAGTAGCTATACATGAATGTCTGGGTAAATAGGTAACTTGGTTTTAAATATGACTATGATAAGCACAAATTAGAAATATAGAATAAAAGTAGGGTTGACCTGATTTCAGGGATGGTCTTAGCTGAAACGGCACCCTAGGCGAAGTACTGCTCTGGTGCCCCATAAGCCCCACCCACACCATACTCATGAAACACCTCTAGAGCCACACCCACAGATGGGTCACTCCCACAAAAGCCACTCCAGTTCTTTCAGTTTTTAAATGCATGAAAAATCAGTCATACTGTAACAGATAATTTTCTTGGCTGTCGAAAGCCAGGGTACCTTTTTGGCTGGCCTTGTACTAGGGCCAATAACCTAGAACCTATATGAATCATATTAATATTCACAAAATTCCAGATAGCTGGGCTGGCAGTGTCACTGCTGCCACCCTTAATTTTAGCTGCTGAGACTGTGTCTTGCTGAAGTGAATAAAGTGCTATAAACATCTAAACTGAAACTTTTTTCAAAAACTTAATTATCAAATCTTTATATGAGGCAGGGGATGAGACTGACTGCAAAACTCCATCAATACACAGGTAAATACTTTCATTTTGCCTACTGAAAATTTTACCTGTTTAACTGCAAAATTAAGAAGAGTATCAAAAACAACAGACAGACAATATTTGTGTGACTAGCTGTTTGTATTGACAAGTGTTGGTCACTGATGCATGTGCATAGCTGACAACTTCCACATCTACATAGGTCCTTCTACAACTTCACTTTGAATTCAGTGGGTCACAGTCCTAGATTATCCACAGTAACTGCAATGTAAATAAACTGTTTCATTTGTGAGCTCACACACACACAAAATCCAGTGAGATGCTAGTAATAACTTTTAGTTCTACAACCCACTTCTGATTTATGTTAGAACTGTTACCAGACAGATCAAGCCTGCCAAATTTCTGTTACTCTTTCACTCTTAAGAAAAAGTAAACCAAATAAAATATGGAAATTGCTGGTAATGTAAAGCTGAGCAGAGTGGCTCAGTCAGTGACAGATGTCAACAACTAGTTGTCTCACAGCAGTGAGCACCCTTACATCAATCAATAAATAGCCATGAGCTTTCAGGATTAATAAACATCTCATACAGTTAGAGAAAATAAGTGTACAGACAATGTATAGTTTTGTTCAGAGGAAATATAAACTAAAATGTTTAAAGAAACAGATGGTTTCTGGAAAAGTATTATCTGACCTGCTAAATACTCCTTAACTAAAATCTGTCTAAAAGAGTTATTAGATCATGCTTATCACTATCTAAAAAGTATAGACTAATGGGTTAAGCACAACAGAACAAACTCACTCATGCAAGGAATCCTAAAGTCCATGGAACAAGCAAGTAAGCATCTGAGACTCCAAAAAGACCGTCACAAAATGGTTCCTGTAAAAAGAATCTTTACAGCAAAAGGTTCATGCCACTTGGTCTCTGATGGGGTCTCTCAGGAAAAGTCATCAATAGAACATATGATCAACAACCAAGCTGAATCCTCCTCCTATTTCATTTTCTTGGTGCTGCCACTCAGAATTCAAACTGCTGACAATAAACTGCACCTGAGTGATCAGGGCCAGCCTTAGCTGAAATGGCACTGTAGGTGAAGTATTACTCCGGCGCCCTAAGCCCCACCCACACAATAATCATGAAAACCCCTATAAGCCACACTCACAAGTAGGTCACCCCCCCCCCCTCAAGGAAGACATTCCAGTCATTTCCTTCAATTATTTAAATGAATAGGAAGAAAAGATGCATTGTAATGTAGTTAAAGTGCAAGTGAAGGACAGTGGAATTTTCCTTTAATAAACCTGCTTTATCTGTTGCTCCTTCACACATATTTTACTATAAAAGTCATGTCCTCAGAAAATAAAAGCCCACATGTCTTGTTTCAAAGGGTTGCTTAAGTTAATTTAAAAAGTTTAATTTGTAAAGTCCAGGTAGGCTGCATGCACAGATTTCCCCTTGTCCAGGGCCTTGGTGGCTGTCTCAAAGAAGTCCACCAGGTTTAACAGGCATGATTTCCCTTTGAGAAATCCAAACTGAGTAGGGTCAAGTGTTTGGAGATTACCTACATCTTTTTTTTGATAAGGACCATGAGGATTCACTCCATGGCCTCGCAGATAAGGCTAGTCAGGCTACTAGGTCTATAGTTCCTGAGGTCAGTGGAAGCACCGCCTTTGTGGAAGGGCTGTTTTCCATTCAGCTGGTATGAAGCCAGTGCTTAGACTATGACTGAAAAGAGTACCCAATGGTGTTGCTAATTCATGTTGGAGCCCATATAGGATGCAGCCTGGGATATTATCAGGTCCCATAGAATTAGAAGTTATGTACTCACCATAACGTTCCATCTGAGTAGGTGACTTCATTCGGATGCAACCTGTGGGTATCGGATCCGACCTCGGATCCGAGCCGGCAATTCAAAAGCTTAGGCTCCGAGCTCCTAGCTCCTCCCTCTTACCCATAACCCCTTGCCAAGCCCTGACTGACCTCAGATTGAGTTTGCCTCAAAATACTGACAACAGTACACTAAAACAGCATAAATACTCGCTCTATAAAGGTCAGGGGATGGAGGGGATGGTTGCATCGGAATGAACTCACCTACTCAGATGGAACGTTATGGTGAGTACATAACTTCTAAATCTGAAGTAGGCAGACTTCATTCGTCTGCAACCTGTGGGACAGAGTCCCTAGCTACCTGAATCTTGCCCGGCCATCAAGGAAGGATGTTCCGAGCACCGCTGAGCCAAAGGATGCTCTTCCTCTAGAAACAACATCCACCTTGTAATGAGAAATAAAAGTACGAGGCGAGGCCCAAGTAGCTGCCATGCAGATATCATCCAATGAAACACGGGACTTAAAGGCGGCTGACGTAGAAACTGCCCTAGTAGAATGAGCCGTAACCCTCTGAGGAGCAGGTCTGCCTGAAGTGTCATATGCCTGCAGAATACAATTAGCAATCCATTTAGATAGAGTGACTTTAGATACTGCTTTACCCAGAGCAAATTTAGCAAAGGAGACGAACAGCTGATCTGATTTCCTGTGGCCAGCAGTTCTGTTAATATAAAAACGTAATTGTCTATGAACATCCAAGGAATGCAATTTGTATTCTCCTTTGTTTGAGTACTTGGGAAAAAACACTGGCAAATTGATTGACTGGTTAATATTGGATTCAGAAGAGACCTTCGGAAGAAAAGATGGATTGGTCCTGAGGCACACCCTATCAGGGTAGAAAGAAAGATAAGGCGGTTTGACACACAGAGCCTGAAGCTCAGACACCCTTCTGGCTGAAGTGATAGCTACCAGAAAGGCAGTCTTCCAGGAAAGGTATTTTAAATCAGAAGAAGCTGCAGGCTCGAAGGGAGGAGCAGTAAGGGCCTGCAGGACTAAAGACAAGTCCCAAGGCGGTACAACCTCCTTGACTGGAGGCCTTAACAAAAAAACTCCTTTGAGAAATGCTTTGCATAATTTCGCCGTCATAAGGGGAGCTGTGTCATGACCAATGTGATAATGCGAGATAGCTGCCAATTGTACTTTAATCGTGGAAGAACTAGCCCCTTGATGAAAGAGGTCTGTTAGAAAATCCAGCACCGCTGACATAGGTGCTGAGAAAGGATCCAAAGTTCTCTGTCCTGCCCATATAGAGAATCTCTTCCATTTACTCCGATAAACCTGTCTGGTGGAAGGTTTATGAGCAGCCACTAGAATGGCCTTGACCGGTGAAGAGATACCGACAGTCCTAATTAAGGTTGGAACTGGAGCAGCCAAGCTGTCAACTTCAGGGTCCGCAGATTGGGAACTGACATTCCCAGAGGGTGAGAGATGAGATCCGAAATTGGATCCAGAATCCATGGTGGATTGATTTTGTGAGACCATACAAAGGGGAACCAAGGCTGTCGAGGCCAGAATGGGGCAATGAGAATCATTCTGCTCCCCAAACTGTTGGCTTTCTGCAGAAGCCTCTGCATCAGAGGAAGTGGAGGGTAGGCATAAAGGAGACCGGGAGGCCAAGCATGCACCAGAGCATCCTCGAACTCCCTGGTGGGGAAGCAGAGCGAAGAAATTGTCGCATTTGGCGTTTGAGGGAGAGGCAAAAGATCGCAACAGGGTTGTCCCCAAACGGCAAAAATCTTCTTCGCTACTTGAGGATTGAGGGACCACTCGTGTGGAGAAAGGATGGTGCGACTGAGCTTGTCCGCAAGGATGTTGGACTTTCCCGGAATGTGCGTTGCTACCAGAAAGCGTTTGGTGGAAATTGCCCATTCCCAGACTCTCATGGCCTCTCGACAAAGGGGGTAAGACCTGGTTCCTCCCTGCTTGTTGATATACCAGACTACCGACATGTTGTCTGTCTGAATCGCAATAGTCCCTGAAGGAAGAACGTGGTGAAGTGCTTGCAACGCTAGGAGCACCGCCCTCATTTCCAGGACATTTATATGCAAAGATGTCTCTGTGGGATTCCACGTGCCTTGGACAATCTTTCCCAGAATGCCCCCACCCGAGGCAAGAAGCGTCCGTGGTCACTGTGGCTCGGGGAAATGCAGCGCAAAAAGGTCTCCCTGCCAGGGGCTCCGGAGAAAGAAGCCACCACAGAAGGGAGTCCCTGCACGCTCTGCTGACCGCAATCGGAGCGTTTAGAGACGAACAAAGAGGAGACCACTGAACTTGAAGGGTCCATTGAAGAACCCGCATGCGTAAACGGGCATGAATTAGAAGCGGGATAGCTGCCGCCATAGAACCTAGGGCCCTCAGGACCGAAGCTGCAGTTGGAGATGGTTGCAGGATCGCTGTCACATGACACTTCAGGCTGGCGATACGGTCTGGGGTGAGGAAGGCTCGCATTGATCTGGTGTCTAGTCTTCCTCCTATGAAATCTATAATTTGAGTGGGATTCAGAAAAGATTTCTCCCAGTTGATCGTGATGCCCAGCCTTGGTGCAAGTTGAAGAAAGTAATCCCTGGCTGAGCACAGAAGATGCCTTGATGATGCCGTAAGGAGCCAGTCGTCCAGGTACGGAAAGACCTGTAATCCCTGGAGCCTCAGGTGGGCCGCTACCACCGCTAGCACCTTGGTAAACACCCTGGGGGCTGAGGTGAGACCAAAGGGGAGGACCCTGAACTGATAATGACTGGCTCCCAGCCGGAAGCGAAGAAACCTCCTGGATCGTCTGTCCATCCGAATGTGATAGTACGCATCCTTGAGGTCTATGGAACACATCCAGTCGTTCTCCCTCAAGAGGGGGAGTATAGATTGCAGGGTGACCATCCGGAACTTTTGCTTGGTTACTGACAGGTTCAACTGGGAAAGGTCTAAGATTGGTCTTAAGTCCCCGTCTTCTTTGGCACCAAAAGAACCTGGAGTAAAACCCTAATCCGGTTTGATCTGGGGGGAGCTGGATGGCTCTTTTTCCTAGCAGCTGCTCGATTTCGATAGCTGCCGCCTCCCTTTGGTCGGGTGGAACATCTGGGAGGCTGCGAGATTTGGGAATCTTGAATAGGGCTATTGAATATTCTCTGGATATAACTCGAAGCACCCAACTGTCTGTTGTTATGGACTCCCAAGAAGTCAGGTGCATCGAAAACCGCCCCCCGACTGCCTCCAGAGACGGACAGCCGGGCAACCCTTCAGGGCTGCTGCGTGGGTCTCTCAGAGAAGGGTTCTCTGGACCCAAAGTTGCCAGGAGCCCCCCTGCCTCTGGCACGACGACCTCCCCGTCCTCCTCTGCCACGGAAGGACTGGTTATCCGGAGCTTGTTGGGACTGCTGTGACTTCCGGAACCACATCTTCTTCTGTCCCTTTTGGTTCTTAGAGAAGGACCTCTGGGGAGCTGAGAAGCGGACTCCGACGGCAGACAGCGTCTTCCCGTCCTTTTCGCTCTGGACTAATGTCTCGCGAACAGTCTTGCCAAACAAGGCAGAACCATCGAAAGGGGCGTTCGCGAAGGTCGCCTTGAAGGGCTCTGCAAAATCACAATGGCGGAGCCAGGCCTGTCGCCTCATGACTAGGCCTGCTCCGCTGGCTCTAGCGGCTCCCTCAGTAGCATGAGACAGCAGCCGCATAGATGTATTGGATACTGATCTGAGAGTGGCCATTCGGGTGGAGTAAACCTGTTTATCCTCACTCGAGATGGACTCCGGGGGAGATGCAGCGTATTCTTTAATCAGATCCCGCTGCATCCTAATGACATGTGCCATGTAGTTCAGCTCTCAAGGAGAAGGTCGCTGAACTAAAACTCGCTTCCCAATGCGATCCATTGAACGGGACTCCTTGCCCGGAGGATGGACGGAGGGACTCTCCTGGGCCAATTCCTCTTCGTGGCTGCAGCCATCATCATGGCATCTACTGGGGACCCTTACTCCAGTGGGTGCGGTCTGATGGAGGAGAAAGAATGCGGTCCGGCGCTTAGGATAGGCTCAATGGTGTCCGGATCCTTCCACGCCTGATGGATATAAGATCCACCAGGGGTCAGCAGGAGGGGACACCCAAGAGGTAGAAGGGCCCGCCTTGAATGCCTCCAAAACACAGACTCGTCCGAAGAAGCCTTGGGGCAGACCACCCCCTGATCCTTAACATCTCCATGATGTCTCCAAATGAGACGTCCTCAGGGGTGACCTAGGGAGCCTTCCCTTCATCCAAGTCCGTGTCTTCAGTGACGGACTCAGGGGAGTCCATGTGCCTCCTCTTGCACTTACGCTTCGAGGTACTTCATCGGGGCTGTCCGAGGAGTACTCTTCAGCAGTTGGATGTTCCAAGGGAACCACTTGGGACATCGTGGCGGCTGTCCCTGGGACCGGCTGGTGGGGGCCTGGCCCAACTGCAATGGAGTGCGGGATGGAGCCGTGGCAGGGACCGGGGGTCCGGATGTCCTCGACAGTGCCCTTTCCATCACGTTGAAAGCCGAGGGGAGCCAGCTTCTCTAAACCCGAGCCGACCCCACTCGGATCCGGCGTGCGGATCGGAGTCGGAGCGAAACCGTCGGATCCGAGAGACCAGTGTGCTCCGACCTGGACGGAGCCGAAAACACACCAGCTCCCTCGGATCCGAGGCTCGGCCCTCGGCTCCGAGAGGTCGGGTCCGAAGTACCCGAAGCACTCAAGGGATGGGACGGATCCGAGGTGCGCCGACCTATCGGATCCGACCCACCCCCGGATCCAAATCTGCACAGCGCCGATAGCTCCGAACCCGTGGTATGGGTCGGAGAAGGAGCTAAGGGGGCGAAAAAGGTCAAGCCCTCCCGGATGGGGGCTAGGAGCACTTCCATTTGCATTTGGGCCTGGATGAATTTCCTCATCATCCGGTCCATATCAGCTTCGCTCATAGAAAAGGTTGATCTAGAGGAGGCCACCGAAGCGGACCTAGAGAGCCGCCTCGGTGACCTCCTGGAAGGGCTAGCCTCCTCCTCCTCGGGTCCAGGAGAGAACCGAGGGAGTGGAGCCGAGGAGGAGGAAAGCTAGAAGGCACAGGGAGGCCCGCAGGCGGAGGAGCCGAACTGGAAGTTTCGCTCTCCTCTTGTGGTGCTTCTCCCTGTGCCTCTCCTTCTGTCTTTCCTTAGAAGAATCCTTCCTCCGGCAACTTTGAGGGAGGTTGAGTCCCAGCCGGAGGGGAGAACTCACAGCAACAGGTTGCTGAGTGGAAGGGCAGAGGCGGCGGTATCTGGGGTAAAAGACCCGCCAGCACCAACTTCGACCTCCGTTCCCTCAAAGCCGGGGTTGAACCCTGCACAAATGGTACAACCAGATGACAGGTGTTCAACCCCAAGATGACTTGCGAGTGTGGCCATCTGCTGGGGATAGCTTATGGCCACACTCGGTACATTTTGAAAACACAGCCTTATGGGCTTCTGACATAGTAACCCTAAGGCCTAACACACAACACACACAAACACTACGCAAAACCTGATAAAATTAAACAAAAAGAGAGAGGAAAGCCTAAACACACACTAAACTATCTGAAACAAGAAAGAAATTAAAGAATTTGAAAACTTTTTTAGTCAAAAACTATGTCTTATCTTTCACCAACGCCAGGAGCTCTGGAATTCCGTAGCTACTTGAAAAGCGGCAAACGAAATCTGAGGTCAGTCAGGGCTTGGCAAGGGGTTATGGGTAAGAGGGAGGAGCTAGGAGCTCGGAGCCTAAGCTTTTGAATTGCCGGCTCGGATCCGAGGTCAGATCCGATACCCACAGGTTGCAGACGAATGAAGTCTGCCTACTTCAGATTCTATGTTTTTGGCTTTATAGAGGGCATTTACTACCTGTTCTTTAGAGCTACAAGGTAGGGGACAGGTGGAATGGATGTCATGGGGTACATGTGGTGGGGACAGGGGAGTGAAGTTTTCACAGAACCTGTCAGCCAAAAGGTTAACTATGTCCACAAGCTTAGTATATGTGGTATCATTAACTACCAGTTTTGCACAAATCTGGGCCGTTCCTTTTAGGGTACAGATGTAACTATAGAATGCCTTTTGGTTGTGCTTTGTTGAGGAAGCTACTTTGGACACACAGTTTGCTTTGGAGAACTTCACAGGAAGTCTCATTTTCTTGTTTAAGCTGAGGAGGGAGTGTTTCCAGTTTAGGAGGGCTCCCTCCCTCTTACTCTTAGTAAGAGGCAAAGAAATATTCAACAATTTATTTATCTGTTACCTGCAGCTGTTTCCCCTGGTAGGCAAGCTGCTGCAAGGACCCTTTTCAGTCATGATCACAAGCATTTCATACACAAGATGCAGATAAGGCAGTGCTAAAAGTATAACACAGTATAAGAAATCCACACACAACTGTAAATATTTTGCAATTAAATATACAATAGTGTTTCTTAAAAATATATAGAAAAAAAAAAAAGAGTACGACAATGTGACATGCCATTGGCAGAATGAGAAAATTAAACTGCACTGCTTATAGCATCAACAGCAGCTCACAGTTGATTTACTGTACTTACAGTTCTCCCACCTCACAACTACTCAAAACAGCAGAAATGTTATCCTCTTCTGTAACTTTCAGTGTACCTGCATGGTGCATAAGCTAAAAGTTAACTTGTCCCTGTCTGCAACTAAATCTTCTCTACATTACTTTCAATAATGAGGAAAATAATCCTTCCATAAAACACTACCTCATGTCTTTACAGACCAATAATACATTTTCAGTATATAATTCAGCTAATTCAGTCTACATTTGCTTACCACTTCAGCTTCCAAATAAATCCCGCATCTTGGGGGTAAAAAAACCCTGAAAATGGAAGTTTATATCATTAACCTTAAAAATTAATCACTAGTTAAACATCACTATATTTAAAAGTTTCTGTCTACGTTACTACTTTTATCCCTGTCATGGTATGACGTTTTAAACAGTAGCGTGGTACTGATGTTCTAAACAAAGTACTAAAGTTATACTAGAGTACTCAACATCTCCCAATCAATACTGAAAACTAAACTTTACATTGAACTCTGCAAAATTTGCATCCGAATGCTATAGCTGATACCCATCACTGTACTTTTTTACCACCTAATAAACTATATGCTACAAGACAACACACAGACAGTGCAAAAGTGACCATTTTTTCTAGTTCTGGCAACATGAAGCAACCAGTTTGTCCAGGTGATCATTTCTTACTAGCAAACTACCCAGTATCAGACAACCAGTACTGCATATGCAATTACCCAAAGTGAAAAGTCTGACAAACGTTTCACTCCGTACATACGAAAGACAAAATTGTTTAATACACTACAAAACACCCATGTGTGAATGCCAGACACCAGATCTGCAACCATACACTGCTACACCCTAGCAAGCAAGGCCCAAGCGACATGGCTGGATTGGTTAAGCAGTAGAATGGGGGAGCGGAGACCTATACCAGCAGTGGCTAAATTCTCAGCACCTCCCTCAGGCTGCCCACCTGCCCCATACAGCCCACAAAAGAAGGTGCAGTTTGACTAGCTCACAGCTCAATAGGTCACCCTTTCTGTAGTTTATATTACCTGCCGGGCCCTGCAGAAAATATTGGCAAATCATCTGCTTTAATCCCTACCGGCCCCATAGAGTGACCCTCCAACAACTCCACCATATCTCCTTCTGATACACCAAAAGCCACTCTTACAGTTGCTTACTTTCCTCAAACTAAGCGTAGGGGAAGAGGGGGAACAGAGCCTTTCTAAACCAAACATCCAAACGTGTCGTGATGCACGTGTGTTCATGTTCCTCCTTACAGCAGACTCTTGTTGTAACGCGAAGTAAAGTTTTTTTTAAAGCATCCTGGCCAACCTGCAGCTGTAAGTGGAAGGGTGCTCACCCCCCCTCCCCCATGGTTCTGACTTCCGGTTACACTTCAGCAGGGCACTGAGAAGAGTGCAAACTTTGTTAATTAAAATAAATACATACATAAATAAAAACTGTGCCCTTTAAGAGGCTGGTCTGTACAGCGCCCTAGGAAGTCGCCTAGTTCACCTATGCCTAAGGCCGGTCATGCCTGATTTGTACTAACCATGGGGATGTTGCATAATGTAGTATGATTAGGGGTTGATATGAACTATATCTAGGGTGCTTGACACCAGGTGTGTACATTATGCAGTTATGTGCAGCAAGAGCCTTTTAACTGTCAGGATTAGCCCAAGTAGTTCATAAAAAGAAAAGTTACAACTGAAAGTGATTGCATCAATGAAATGCACATTTTGGCAATGCTATCTTAAGCACAGCTCTGGGCAAAAGAAAACAAACAGGAAAAATGAAGGAACCAATTAATGACAGTTAATAGTCTAACTAATAATGTTTATCTTCCCCTGAACTGCAGCTATCACATTCCTGCTACAGAAGCAACCAATACAATCTCTAGGTAACACACACATCTGGCCAAAGCTGGCTGTTTGCTGTAAATGGAAAAGTGATTAGAAACAAGAAAAAAATAAATAAATGTAGCATCAAACATTAAGTCACTTAACAGCACAGAAACCACTTGAAATGAAGTACAAACTGTAAAGCAACTTCAATTAATATCTGTATCTTCAAATTCAGTGAGAGACAGTAACACTATCAAAACGTATAATTGTGTAAAATCTTACCATGATGGTAGATGTCCTTGCCTTTACTGCTGCAGTATTCTTAACATTCAGGATTCCCTGACATGGAAGCCTGTCACCAGACCAGTATACCAAACACTTCCTGTTGCATTTAAAGGTATGCCTGAATGTCACTCAAATGATCCTTGAGTACCATAGGGCATGAAGGCTTACCATAACAAAACTGGTTACCTCAGTAGGAACTCCAGTCCAAGGAAACCAAGAAGTAACCTGTACATCCACAAAGGAAAGGACTAGGGGGGATGGAGGGAGGGAGTGACTACTGCAGCAGTGATGGCAAGGAATGTTAAGAATACCTCAACAGTGAAGGCAAGGACATCTACCATTATGGCAAGATTTTACACAACTGTACTATGTCCTTACATTCACTGACGCAGCATTCTTAACCTTCTGGAGAGTACCAAAGCTCACAAGGAAACTTGGGAGGGGGAAGGAGAAGAAGAGTCCCCTAAGAGGCCAAGGAGAATGGCACTAGGAAAACCGGCCCTAGCTCTAGAGAAACCATCCAACTTATAGTGCTAAGTAAAGGTATGCAAAGAAGCCCAGGTAGCAAGATAGTACTGTATTTTATTTTTCTGTCTATTTAATTGTTTCACTGAATATTCTGGTCTGTCTGCCATGCTGCAGTTAGAGGGGGTTAGTGCTGTTCTCACCTCTTTGTTATTCGACATTTAACCCTTAGCCTAGAGGGTTTCTCTCTGCTTTAAGTGTTATCCACATTTCTGGGAATTTATTTTCTGCTCAATATCTGAGTGGTTTGGCTGGCTACAATCAGCTGTATTAGAAGATGAAGTTAAGTACAAACTTACAGTTTTAAAGACAGCACTGTATTTTATTTTTCTGTTTAATTGTTTAACTTAATTTTGCCTGACTGAATTATTTTATATATTTTCCGGCATTACTTTCTGTTCTCATCTGTCTTGAAAATGTTCTTCCCCCTCCCTCCCACCCTATTCTTGCTGTGTTGTTATAGTTGGTGGCTTTGCAGTTGCCCGCCCCTACTGTAAATTTGGTCTGGGACACCCCTCCCAGTCTAGTGTTCACTCTACTTAATACAGAGATAACATTTGAGATGGCCAACCCACTTCCTCTCTCCATGCACTTTATTCATCTCCTTTTACTGTATTTGTGTTTCTTCCTACTTTACTACCTTATTTTCCTTTTGCCTCTTCTTAAAAGTACTCACTTGTATTTATTCTGCTGCATTTATTAGTACTGGGTAGTAGCCTGATTAAATTGTAAATGTTATTCTAAGTGTGTTGGATTAAGCACTTGGGCTTCATACCATTTGTTTTACATTAAAAAGGTTTGTGGTCTGCACTGTTGTGGCAGGACAGGTAGCTTACATCCTTCGAAGTTGGGAATTGCTGATTGAAGGCTCAGTGTCTGTTATTCTAAAAGTGTATTGATTCTGGTTTAAGCACTTGGGCTTCACGCCAGTTATTTTACATTAATAAGGTTTGTAGTCTGTACTCTTATGGGAGGAGAGGCTAGTTTCTGCCCTTCTGAGCTGGGAATTTTTGGTTAAAGGCTTATTGCGCCTGCATATTTGAATGGTTTCTTTCTGAAACTGGTGTGGCTTGTTTGCTGTAGCATAGACTATATTAAGGCCTGTTGAATCTAGCTTTGTTTGTATAACATGAGCACTAATCTAGGCCATCTTTTTCTGGAGAAGGTTCCCCTGCACCCTAGTGACAGGAGAGTGCAGTTAAAACTTGTCTGATTGAAGACTGCTGGAACAGGGCTCAAGTTTTGAGCTTTTTTACTGGTTAACTGTGTAATTTGTTTAAATCAGTTTGGTCATGTTCTATTGTTATAAAAAAATGCACTTTATTCATCTGCTTTTACTGTATTTGTGTTTCTTCCTACTTTATTTTGCTTTTGCTGCCTGTTCTTAAAAGTACTTAATTGCATTTATTCTGCTGCATTTCCTACTGCTTGTTAGTAGCCTGATTAAATTGTAACTCTATTCTAAGCCTTTGGTTTAAACACTTGGGCTTCAGACCATTTGTTTTACATTAAGAAGGTTTGTGGTCTTCACTGTTGTGGCAGAACAGGTAGCTTATATCCTTCTAAGTTGGGAGTTGCTGATTGAAGGCTTAGTGTCTGTTATTCTAAACGTGTATTAGTTCTGGTTTAAGCACCTGGGCTTAGGGCCAGTTATTTTACATTAAGAAGGTGTGGTCTGCACTCTTGTGGGAGGAGAGGGTAGATTCTGCTCTTCTGAGCTTTGAGTTTCTGGTTAAAGGCTTATTGTGCCTGCTTATCTGAACTATTTCTTTCTGAAATTTGTACACCTTGTTTGCTGTAGCACAAGACTAGATTCAGATCAGCTGAATCTAGCTTTGTTTGTATAACTTGACCACTAATCCAAGCCATCTTTTTCTGGAGAAGGTTCCCCTGTACCCTAGTGGCAGAAGTGTGTAGTTAGAACTTGTCATATCAAAGACAGCAGGAACGGGGCTTAGTTTTTAGCTTTTTATTAGTTAATTTGTTTAAATCAGTTTGCTCATTTGCTACTGCTATATTAAAAAAATAAATAAATAAAAAATACACTTTATGCATCGCCGCTTAGCTAGGGTTACAATATTCCCGGCACCATAAAGTATGCTCTTCAAATTTTCCCTTAGAACTTTTAGCACTCAAATCTGTTTCTTTGAGCTCAGCACTTGTTCAGAACTCATTGTAATCACTAAATAAGCTGCAAATTGCTACAGCACTCAACTTTCCTCACTTGGCTAGCGGAAAACAGTTTTTAGTACTTAATAAATAAGTACCTATCCAGCCATGTTTATGGGTTAGCTCCCGGTGTTTTCTCCTGTCTACCTGATGAATCTGGGCATCTTGGGGCAATGCAGCAATTGCCTCATCTACACAGACAACCCTTTACTCCTACCACTCAATACTACAACTTGTGAGAGATCCACTTATATAGCCAAACTGAAAGCAAAGCTCTCTTCACCCAAGACAGGACTAGACAGTCAAGAGGAGAGGGTGAACACTTGCATCACACCACACGCATCACATAGTCCCTCAAAACCTACACCACCAAAACACACACACAAAACACACACCTACATTCACGAAGGCTCTCAATAAAAATCTGCCAAAGCAACACAGACCTCCAAAGCAGAACTGCAAGAAACCTCCACCCCCCAACACACCCCAAATGACACACAGCCCACAAACTGAGGGTGCCACCAAACCACAGCCCATAAGGCATAACAACATACCCAACACTCTAGTCATAGGTGAGTCTATAGTCAGGTACATTGATGTTCCGCTTACCAGACTAAACAAGGAGAAAGTTACTGTCAGCTGCCTGTCGGGTGCCAGGATCCACCACATAATGCAAGCACTCAGGTCACTCTTCAACAAGTACAAATATGACTCTGTCATTGTCCATGTTGGTGTGGATGACCTGAGCTGTACCTCCCTGGACTACATGAAAAGAGACATGGAAGAGCTCTCCGATCTTGTAACCTAGGCAGGTATTACCCTAGCCCCTAGCAGCCTGCCATCACCCAGAATGATACCACAGTACAAGAACAAAATTATTAACTTCAACAATTGACTAAGCTTCTGGTGTCATTTTAAGGGGATCCAGTATCGGTCTGCCTGGGATGACATGATTGACGCACCACAATGCTTTGCCAGAGATGGCCTGCACCTGTTGCCCTTGGGATTCCGGATACTGTCTAAGACTCTTGCCACCACTATATTGCCTTTTTTAGGCAAGGTTAACACGACAAATTCACCACTGTAACAGGTACAAGCAAGCAAAATCTGAGGGTAATGCTACTCAATGCTAGAAGTCTAAACCTCAAAATGCACTCACTCGAAGCACTACTTAAAATGGAGAACATCAACATCTGTGCAGTGACAGAGACCTGGTTCACGGCTCCAGATAGCACCCCTGCATTACCAGGCAATAATTCATACCACACCTTTCAGCCACCTAACCTGGACTGAAACACTAAAGGCATAGGCATGTCCATATTCATTACGGATATGCACACCTCCAGGCTAGTTGCTCAGCATAATGCATCCGAGATAATCCAAGTGCAACTAACTCTGTGCAAGACCACAATCCAAATTGTAGCTTGCTACAGATCTCCCACCATGTCCTAGGATTCCCACTCCTCTTTTCTTGATACACTGGAAAATATTAGAGTACAACCAAACACCCTAATACTGGGTGATTTCAACTACCAACCATTAACTGGGAAAACTATTCATGTACCAACTCTTTTGCTCAAGGTTTTCTGGAATTCATATATTCCAATGCCCTGGATCAACTTATCCACACCCCCACAAGGGGCAGCAATATCCTAGACCTGAGCAAAGAAAAACACCAGCTGTACCACGGCAAGAAGGATTTAATGAAACAAAACAGAAACAGGTAAGCACTTTCAGGGAACAAACCCCTTCTTCAGACATCTTGCAAAAATATCCATGTTCTTATACAATACAAACAATTAAGCAATTAAAACCAATTAACTTTTAAAATGCAACTTCATAAAACATCTAACCCATACTAATCACAAAGAACTATATAATGTTATGTTATACTTTGTATTTATATAAAACCAGTGCTATATATATATATATATATATATATATATATATATATATATGCATGCCTAAATATAAAGACTATATGCATATTTCCATTATTAAAATACGTATAGGTCAGAGAATTTAACATATGTATGTGAATCTAGACAATTCAATACATATCAAAACTTCTAACACTACTACTTCTTCTTTCGGCTTTTCCCGGTTAGGGGTCGCCACAGCAGATCATCTGTCCGCTCATGACTGGCAGTGGAGTTTTACAGTGTCGAGTTGCCAGCCCGGTGCCCAACCTTCCACAGAAGGCACACACATGCACACACTCACACCTAGGGCCAATTTAGAGTGTCCAATCCACCTACTGCATGTCTTTGGGATGTAGGAGAAAACCGGAGCACCAGGAGGAAACCCACGCGACCACAGGGAGGACATGCAGACTCTGCACAGAAGGCACCCCAGCTGAATCGAACCGGAGAACCTCTTGCTGTGAGGCGGCAATGCTAACCGCTGCACCACCGTGGCCGTCCATCAAAAATTCTAACACTAATAATTATATATTAAAAAAAAACACATCACACTCTTGGGACAAATATTGGTCAAAAACAGACATTGTTTTGGCAGACCAGTTGAGCAGACAGACAGCAGAGAATCCACCTTAGGCATAAAAGAGGGACTGGTTCTCAGAGAGAGACAATCTGCATGGAAAATAAGAAAAGGCTCCACAGCCATCAAAGCTTGCAGCTCCGAAACTCTCATTGCTGAAGTTATAGCCAAGAGGAAAGCAGTTTTCCAAGAGAGAAACTTTAAATCTGCAGTGGCAGCTGGCTCAAAAGGAGGAAGAGTGAGTTTCTCTAAAACAAAATTAAGATCCCAGGCCAGAGTAGGTGCCCTTCAAGGAGGTTTTAAGTTGCTAACATCTCTGAGAAACATTTTCATCAGGGGATGAGAGAAAATGGGTTGCTCAAAAGAACAATGAGCAGAAATGGCTGAAACATGGATCTTGATAGAGGAAAAAGAAAGACCACCTTGAAGCAAATCAGCCAGGTATTCCAGGATTAGAGGAAGAGTATGCCTTGAAGAAGATTCCCCTCTAGCCTGCATCCAATGAGAGAATCTTTCCCATTTGCCAGTGTAGGACTTACTCATTCTAGGCCTCGTGGCCTCCCTCAGCAGGTCAACCACCTTCTGGGAAATGGAACTAGAAAAGGAAGGAGTCATACAATGAGCCATGCTGCCAAATGGAGAGATTGAAGATGAGGATCTAAAATGTTTCCCCCTTCCTGAACTAAAAAGATCTGGCTTCAGAGGAAGACGCCAAGGAGGAAATTGGGAGAGACTGCGAAGAAGTGGATACCAATGCTGTCTGGGCCAGTCTGGAGGTATGAGAATGGTCCTTGGTCTTTCGGCCCTGATCTTCAATAATACTCTGGGAAGAAGAGGAAGAGGAGTGAAGGCATAAACTAAAAGTAGCATCTTAAGGAAGGACAGAGCATCCACTCTCCAGGCCTTGCTGTGATGCTGTCTGGTGCAAAGAAGTGGTAGAAGGTGATTGTCTTTGGAGGAGAAAAGATCCACTTGAAGACTGCCCCAATGTTGAATGAAGCTGTAAAATACTGCTCTATTCAGTTGCCACATGTGAGGATCTAGTGTCTGTCTGCTCAACTGGTCTGCCAAAACACTGAGTCTCCCTGGAAGAAACTGAGCTAGAAGATGCAGGCCCAGGGATGTTACTGTGGATCATAGAATCATGCTCTGTCTGCACAGGGGGTAAGAATGAGTCCCTCCCTGTTTGTTGATGTACCACATGACTGTGGTGTTGTCTGGTCTGACAAGCAGAGTTCCTGGAAAAAGAAGATGCTTGAAAGCCAGTAAGGCCTGCTGAACTGCTGTCAACTCCTTCAGGTTTATGTGTAAGTGCATCTGCTGGGCGTTCCAATGTCCCTGTATGCATCTGCCATCCAAGTGAGCTCCCCAGGTGTAGTCTGATGTGTCCGTGGTAAGAACTTGAATGGCAGGAGGTGGGCGAAAAGGCATACCTTTGTTTTGTAGACAGGCTGTCGCCCACCATAGAAACTCTGTCTGCAGACATGGAAGCAGAGGAATTATCATATCCAGGTCCTGTGTGTGTTGACATCAAAGGTTCTTGAGGTACCATAGCAATTTCGTCATATGCAGTCTTGCATATGGAATCATGAGAATGCAAGAGGCCATGTATCCCAGAGCTTGCAGGTATTTCCTTGCAGGGAGCTGGGACAGGCTTGCCAAATCCTTGAAGTAAACTGAAATAGTTCCCTGGTTCTCCTGGGTGAGATATATCATCTGGGCGGCTGTGTTCAGACTCAGTCCAAGGAATGTTATCGCCTTGGTTGGAACCATTTTTGATTTTTCCTCATTGAGAGTGTAACCCAGGGAAGAGAAAAGAGTCTTTACAAATTCCAGATCCTTTAACAGCTGTTCCTGAGAATTTGCTTGAATTAGACAGTCGTCCAAGTATGGATAAATCCAAATTTTCTTCTGCCTACAAAAAGCAATGATTAGAGCAAGACACTTTGTGAAAACCCTGGGAGCAGTAGATAAGCCAAAGGGCAGCACAGAGAATTGATAATGTTGCTTGCCCACTCTGAAACGATGGTATTGCCTGCAACTTTCCCTGATAGGGATGTGCAGATAAGCTTCTTTGAGATCCAAAGTTACCAGCCAGAAGTCCTTGTCTAACATTGGTAGCAACTGATGCAGAGTGAGCAGTTTGAACTTTGGATAGATCTAAGATAGGATGGCAGGTGCCTTTTTTTTTTTTTTTTTTTTTTTTTTTGAACTAAGAAAAGTCTGAAATAGAAGCCCTGGCCTACCTGCTGAGCAGGAACTGGTTCTATTGCTCCCAGATATAACAGAGACAAAATTTGCTTTTCTACTTCTGCCCTTTAGTTTGGAGGAGTGTCCGGGAATTCTTGGGACACCAGAAAGGTGTGGAAAGAAAACCTGTGTCCTAGGGATACAGTTCTGAGTACGCATTTGTCGTCTGTGATGGTGGCCCAGACATTTGCAAAAATGGCCAACCTTCCCCCTAAAGGAAACTCCAGGCAAGCAGGAACAGGCAAAAGTTGGACAGAATCATTGAGAATGCTTGGACTGAGATGTAGGCTTAGAACTTCCCACCATAGAAGAGGAAGCATGCCATCGCTTAGACCTTTGAGGGGTAGCCTCCTGCCCCCTAGAATATTTGTAACCTCTAGTCCTAGAATGGTTCTGTCTGCTGGTATCAGGAAACATCCAACTCTTAGAAGGGTAATTCCTGCTGAAGCAAGGAGACTGAACTTGCAGAAAGTCCTTAACTGTTAGCATATATTTGGCCTTATCCTCCATCTTTTTGAGCACTTCCTCTGCTTTGTTGCCAAAAATACTGTCCTTTTGTAAAGATACATCTAAAAGCTTAGACTTGACAGGCTCTAGAAGGGGCTGTTCCCTGAGCCAAGCATGTCTTCTAATAACAGATCCAGTAGTTGTCGCCCTGCAGGAAGCTTTTAGAATGTCAAAACCACAATGTAATGAATGTTTATTGACAAGACTGGCAGAATTCTGCAAATCCTGCATATCTTTACTCCCTGCCAAAATAGGCACACTTGCAATCTTTGACTTAATAGCCTCCAAGGTGTGCTGCTGATACTTAAGCCTACGGAAAAGGCAGTTAGTAGACCTAATAGCAAGAGTGGCAGAGGTATAAACTTTTTTACCCCACCTATCTAAGTTCCTAGATTCCCTGTCGGAAGGAACAGGATTTATGGTAACAGTGGCCTTAACCCCTTTAGGCCCTTGAGAAATAATGTCTATGTCAACTAGCGGATTCCTAAAAAGAAGCAAATGAGAATCAGGGACTCTACAGTACCGGTTAGGTATCCTGGGAGCAGGAGGAACAGAATTCGGAGTCAACAAATTTTCCAGAAAAACATCATCAACCACTTCTAACACTGGAGGAATAGCCAGATGCTTATGCTGAGGCAAATCCAAAAATGCCCTGATCCTTTTCTTAGATTGGGGATAATTCTGACTTTCCCATTTAAAATGCTCCCTAAGAGTATTCAAAGTATCACCAAAAGAGAAATCTTCTGGAGGAGAAGCAGAAGGAATTGATTCCTTTGCATATGAATCCTCAAAAGGAGAAAAAACTGAGAAACTTCCTCTTCATCAGCAGAAATGCTAGAAGTATCAGAACCTGAATAAGATAAAACTTCTGGAGAGAAATCCCTACCCCTTTTTGAAGGAAGAAGCTGTGAACCTCTAATAACAGTCAAAATGTCATTAGCCATTTTAGTAATCTGAGACTGAGTGGAATGTGAGTAAGCTGTAGCCTGTTTCTTCACAGGCTTACGACTGGAGGATTTACCTGCAAGTCTGAAGGACTCGGGAGGCTTGGCCACTGCTGAAGTCGTGGTAGAGGTCATCGGTATGTGCCTGCTGTCAGAACGAAGAATGGAGGCCTCGGAAACCGGCGCCAGCTTAGCAGCTCCGGATCCAGCTAAAGAGGCGACAGGCAGAAGGTCAGAAGACAAAATGGAAGCCGGAGGCCTGGGGGACATTGAAATGGTCTCAAATGAGGCCTGTGGCTGAAAATCCGCGGACTGCAGGGGCTGCAAAGGTGCCTCACTAGCTACCCCAGGGCTGATGACCAACTTAATGTCATCGGGAGACTTGACCCTCTGAAGCCTGTTGCAGTCTTTATCCTTACACTTCTTAGGAATATCTGAAGCCTGAAGACCAGCAGACGCCTTACCGACGAACTTAGGCCACACTCCAAAATGCTTAGCTAAACGCATACCCGACGACCAATAGTACGCGGATTAAAGGAAGCACAGAGATCACAATTAGGAATGTCACTAAGGCAAGAAAAGAGGATCCCCAATGGGGTACTTAGCTGTAGTTGACTTCACCTTTGTAGTTGAAAACCAAAAAGGTAAACGGCTGACCAGCACTCAGGCAAAATTGCTTCTGCTTCGGGCTCCATGGCAAGGAAGACTGAGGAAGTGACATCAGCTGCCACCTTTTGTATCGGACATTCTGACGTCCTTTATAACCGATGATAGTCAATGTCATATTTACTTACCTTTGGTATTCTGGCCAATCAAGGGCTACTGGGAGCCGGATGACCCACTGGTTAGGACTGCAACAGTGAAACATGATGAACATCAGGCTTCCGGGCAGTCTAATGCCTTTGAGAAATTGTTTTACCTTGCATCTAGATGCTAAAGGAAGAGATAAAGGCAGACAGAGATGTCTGATAAGCGGGCCTTAACAGAAGAATAGGCCAAACCGGCATTGAGCAACTCACACAAATGAGAGAGAACCAAAGGAACATCCTCAGTAAGTGGGTTCAGTTTACACGACAGACACCAGATAGAAAACCTCTTCCATTTGGATAAGTAGGTTTTCCTAGAAGTAGGTTTCCTGGCCTCCTGCAGGACTTGCAGCATGTCCTAAGATAAAAGGTGTCTATCAGGAATCAAAATCCTATCATCAGCAATTTCTTTTGAAGCATGGACAAGTGGGAATGGATGAGAGATCACTTGTCTTGTGTGAGTAGATCCACTCTGTGAGGTAACTTGTGATGACTGCCCCTGTCTAGATGTAGAAATACAGGGAACCAGTACTGTTGTGGCCAAAAGGGAGTCACCAACAAGATTTTGGGAGCATCCTGTTGAATTTTGAACAGGACTTTCGGAATAAGAGGAAGGGGAGGGAATACATAAAGAAATATCCCCTTCCAAGAGAATGACAGGGCATCCACCTTCTACATCAGAGGACCTGGGACTCTGGCACAAAACAGAGGGAGTTGGTTGTTCAGAGGGGATGCAAAAAGATCCACTTGAGGAGTACCCCCGCTGGTGGATAATGTTCAAAAGCACATCCCCATGAAGCATCCATTAATGGGACTAAGTTTAGGACCTGCTCAGTGTGTCTGCCATAATGTTCTGACCGGAAGGGATATAAACTGCTTGAAGAGTCACTTGATACTTGACAACAAGATCCCATACCAGAACTGCCAACCTGCAAAGAAGGTAGGATCTCATTCCTCCAGGTTTGTTGATATACCACATCACTGTGATATTGTCTGTGAAGAGCTTGAGAGGCCCTGGAGGGAAAAGAGGATGAAAGGCCAGCTGAAGAGGTCTCATCTCTTTGACATGTATGTGCTCCCTCTGCTAGCAAGGTAACCACCTATACTTTTAGAAAGCCAAAAGTAACCCCAACCCACATCTGAAGCTTCTATAACAATCCTTGTGATGGCATAAGGGGATGAAAAGAGATCCCTGAGTTCAGAGACAACTGCCAAATTTACCAGTAAAGTTCCTGTCTGAGACCAGGAAGAAGATGAACTACAAAATCTAGAGGATGTGCATGTTAAGCCACACTGACTTCAGAAACAACTTAAACTTTCATGTGAAGTTTCGCCAGAGGGAGCATTGGAATGGTGAATGCCGTGAAACCCAGAGCTCTCAGAAATTCCCTGGTGGTAATGGAAGCCACAGGAAGAAGGATGTGAAAGAAAGAAATGAGACGTAAGGGCTTCAGATGGGGAAGGGATATAATCATAGTCACCAACTGAATCTTACAACACAAAAACATGATCCTGAGAAGGAGTCAGAGAAGACTTTGTGAAATGCATTGTGAACCCCAGGCTCTGAAGAAGGGAAATATCAAATTTGTGAACCCCAAGCCCTGAAGAAGGGAAATGGCAAAATGAAGATTTTGCAAGAGAGTCTCTGGAGAGGATGCCTGAATCAAAAGATCATCTAAGTAAGGAAATATTTGGATCCTGTGAAGTCTGGAAATAGCAATCATGGGAGTAAAGCATTTGTTGAACACCCTTGGGGCAGTTGAAAGGGCAAAGAAGAGAACTGAAAATGCCAGGAAGAAATGGAGAAATGTAAAAACTTCCTGAAAAGTGGATGGATTGGAATACAGAGATAAGCATCCTTGAGATCCAGAGACACCATATATAGGCCAGAGGGAGCAGGAGAAGAAACATAATTTGAAGAGACAACATCCAAAAGGAAGGCACAAGTGTTAAGATGAGAGAGGTCTAGAATAGATCTCCAAGTACCCTCTTTTCTCTGTACTAAAACAGTCTAGAGTAGAACCCTTTCCGCTTTGGGACACAGGCACCTCTTGAACAGTACCCTGAGTCAAAAGAGTTTGAGGAACCTCTGGGAACAGAAGCTGTTCCTGAGAAGGTTAAGGAATGCCCACAAAAGAAGGGACGAATGATCAACAGAACCCAAGAATCTTGGGTGATCTAAAGCCAAGCAGGAAAAGAAAAAAAAAGGTGAAGAGAAAGGGGAATGTGGTTGGGAGGAGATGGATATTCATACAGCGCCCTGGTGTGTCTGGAAGGGAAGGCTTTGGAAACCCTGAAAACTGAGTAGCCTTAGCAGGAGGAGCTCATTTGCCACTGTTCTTGCCTTTAGTAGAAGGGTGGTAATGTCTACGAAAAAAGGCAGGCGTAGAGGGATAGTTTCTCTGAAATTTAGGCACAGGAGAAACAAAAACATGTTTAAGCTTCTGCAAAGCCTTACCCTTATCCTGAAAGGACTTAAACAAACCAGCAGCAGCTTCCCCAAACAAAGCTTTAGAATCCAGGGAAGCATCCATCAGCTTAGCTTTAATATTATCTGGTAGAGGCTGGTGCCTAAGCCAAGAACATATCCTCATAACTAAACCAAAATCAGCAGCCCTCGAAGAGGCATCTGCTGCATCTTAACTACATTTAATAGAATGATGAATGACTTGAGAGGAGGTCCCTAGCAAGGAAAGGAATATGTTTACTGGACTGAGAAAGAAGAGATAACACATACCTAGACATATATATGGCTCGGATAATTAATAGCCCTAAAACTTAGGGTAGTAGAAGTATAAACCTTCTTACCCAGCCATCCCATAGTTCTGCTATCTTTGTCAGAAGGCAATAACATGGGCGAAGGAAGCAAGTGAGATGGCTTATCAGAGGGAACAGAGACCAAAAAAGAAACAACCCTCAGGCTCCCTATACAACCTATCAGGCTTCTTGGGAGCAGAAGGTAAAGAATAGGAGCATGAGAGGCATTGAAAACAACATCCAGCAAAGGAGCCAAAACAGGAGGAATAGCTGCAGGTTTCGGAGATTCCCAGCTGTAGCAGCTCATAGTACCTCATATGGATATCAGGGACCTGTGTACAATCCCACTTAAAAAAAAAATCCATCATCCTAGAGAATATATCCCCAAAGAAAATTTCCTCAAAAGGGGCATCAAGACAAACAGAGTCCGTCTCCTCTGACTCACAGTCCAAAGGAGAAGAAATATGAGTAGAATAAGTCAGGGATTTGTCATCAGAATCTGACTCAGTCTCAGAAGAATCCTGTTCTCTAAGCCTTTTAATGGGAGTAGAGGACCAAGGAGGAGCAGGAACTGAACCCCTTGAGGAGGCTTTAAAGACTTTAAAGCAAAAATAGCCCCCGAGTGAAAGCCCACCATTCACTTTGAGGATCCCTAGCAGCAGAAGAAAAATGTTTAAATTTTTGTTTCTTTTTTAAGGGAATGTCTCCTCCAAAAAACTGAGAAGATTCAAACCCAGGACAGTAGTAGAGAACCATAGTATGAACTCCTTCCCGAACTAAAATCTGAGGAACCCCCCTAAGCCTCTAAGAAAAAATTAACCATCGTTCCCCCTGAATGTCAGAGAGAGACGCCTGTAAAAATGTATCTGATGTGCTGCCAGTTGGAACCTCACCGGCCTCCAACATGGTCATGGTAGCGGAATCCGACAACACCACCAGGCGAGCTTATGGGTTTGTAACAACCTTGGTAGAAATGCTGGGCAGAGGCTTAACAGTGGAAGACACTGGTCGTACCTTTTTCACCTTCTTCTTCCCTAATGGCTGACCCTTGGGGTGGGAGATTTCATTCATTGTATCTTTAGCAAGAAGCTTAAGATGATGGGTTCTTAAGATACAAGGAAAGGGAAGAAAGTCTATTGTGAAACATTTTTGGAAAGAAAGCTCGGCAATTAGAACAAGACATATGGTCATGAGGAGCTTCTAAACAAAAAAGAGACATCATGGCGGTCTTTATGGGGAATCTGTCTCTAACACTGGCATTTACCGTTCCTGGATGACATTAACCCCAAGGAGAATAAAAAAGCAAGATAAAAGAAAAAACAGGGCACTTATCTGCACTGCAAGCAGGTGTAGGTAATCACTGGAGAACAAAAATGAGTTAAGTTGGCAAAACGGATGCAGATTAAACAGACTAATAGTGAAAAGATGCATTTGGACCGTCTGCAAAGAAGTTCTGCTTATGGCAAGCTTGAATGTCACTTTTATGTCCTATGGTAAAGCAAGAAGCATGAGTGATATTCAGGTGTATTTTTAAATACAACAGGAAGTCTGTGGTATACTGGCTTCCACAGCAGGGAATCCTGAATGTTAAGAATACTGCAGCAGTGAATGTAAGGACATCATCAGAAACCACTCAAAACTTATCTACACAACTATACACAGCAGAGAACCCATAGAAATGCAGTGAAACCATGAAATAACTTCAATTAACAGCTATAGCTTCAAAACTGTAAAAGCGAACATCAGAAAAATGCAGAAAAGGAAACATAAAAAACTGATGTAAATAGCTTGACAAATTTTAGTGCAGTACAATAAATATTCATTCCTATTTACTGGATGCAAAATGGAGTCAAAACACCACTTTTTTTTTTTTTAGCTTGCACATAGCAATGCTGCTTCCAGGACTCCCAGAAAAAGACAGCAATGGCTCCTCCACCAACACAGTAGAAAATCAACTGGGAAAATTAAAGAACCAATGAGTAATAGCTAAAGCTGTAACCAATAGTGTCTATCTTCTCCAGAACTCCAGCAATTATATTCCAGCCACAAGAATTACAATTGTAAGCTCTAGAAACTGGATATATGTAACTTTGAAAAGTGAGTAAATACTCATTAAATAATTGTTGCAACACAGATCGTTTCACATAGCACGGAAACTACTTGAAATACAGTGCAAACTGTAAAACAACTTCAATAGCTGTCACTTTAAATTCAAAGAAAACACAGTGAAAGTGTAGAAAAAGACAGAAATTACTGAAAACTGATTTAAATGGCTTTGCATAGCACAAACATCACTTGAAAAATAACATCAACTAATACTTGCAACTTCAAATTCTGCTGCTTGCTATTTGCCATGCTTTCTGTGCTATATTAATTTGATATGAACATTTAACTCATGTTCCTGTAGCAGTTCTGACATTTAAACAATACCTCTTTCATCAAAAAACACTGAATCCCATTATCTTTTTATTTTTATTTCTTTTTTGCTTTTAACTCACTGGGGATGAAATACTTTTTTTCTGTTTTTCTTGTTCATACTTCGGGGCATGACACATCTACCTTCACTGGCACTCATGTGCCATGCGTCTAACTTCTTAGGAGGTGTCTGACACTGCTCATCACTTTTATCCTTGCAATCACAAATAATGTTGGAATATGATTCCCTGATACCCAAATAGCCTTTAGAACCACACAGCTGTTAATCATCTGATGTTCTGTGATGTACTATCAAGATGTCGAAAACCATTTTTTCGCTTTGTTCATGCCAAGAAGCATATTACTGTTTGTCTGACTGGGTAATACAGTAGTTGCCAAGATCAATCAACTGCAGTGGGACAGGACGACCCAGCTGGCTTGAGTGGCTGCCATTTGATATAAAAGTATATGACTAGCTTCATGTTATATTTGAACTTCAATGAGCTTAACTACAGTTAACTTGAAAAACAGAAACCTTTCCCAACTGATGATAATGTTGTACAGCAAAACAGATTCAAAATGAAAAAAGTGCTATATTGCATTATTTATGCAGCACATTGAAGTGTATGATAAAGAAACAGTTCTTACATAAAATATATGTGCCTTTCCAAGGCTTGAATGTTACATAAAACATTCATAACAATATTAAATAAAAAATAAATAAATAAAACACTGATTCCATCCAGAAGTCTGTTTGGAAGTAATGCTCATAGCCTAAGGAGGTACAGGGTTGTGCTTTAACAGAATTTCTACTACACATCACCATAATTAAAGCAGCCTCACTTTTATTCTATACACTTCAGAGGCAAATCTTTTGCTCCTAAGGGGTATACTAAATTATTTCATAGTCTTACATATGGACTAATATAATTTATTCATGATTGGTTTGCTTGAAGCAGACTTTCTTTAGCAAGATTAAAAAAAAAAAAAAAAAACAACACTCTACTTTGCAGTAATTACTGGGACCAATATGGCACTAAGCCCCCATGGCACAATACTCTTCATTTTAGTTTTCAGAACAAATCCATTATTATAATCAGATGCAGTAGTTAAAAGTGGTAGTGTGCATTTAAATATTATATAATGATATATATAATATATATTGGTTCTGATTCCAAAAAGCTTGCTGTCAGTTCAAGTGACCACTTACACTGAGAGCAGGTGATTTGGAATCTGTACCCAGTAGTAAGCCTGTTTACAGATAGGCTTTATACTGTAGTAAGTCACTTACACTGAGAGCAAGTCTTGTGGAATCTGGCACACAGCATGTTCAAATATGCTCTCTCTTTCTCAAACACACAAACACACAATAAGGAATCAAAACTTGGCTTCAGTATTGTCAGAGACTCATGGATCAAAATAATTCCCCCAGTCTACCTTACCCTGAAAAAAATTATTAAATCAAAGACACACGAATACCAAAAAGTCTATGCTAGAACAGAGATGTTCAGCTGTTTTAACAGCAGTGATTAAATTAAGGAGAAGCACCTCTAAAATGTTCAGGTATAGTATATGTCACCAGTAACGGTGATTTTGGCAGCAAAATGTGGATGTTTTGCAAACATATATGTCTGTATTTGTGAGAAAAAAATCTTGTGAGAAAAGTGGAAATTTTAATACTATTGCAATAATTTGAGGAATATACAATTCAAAATTTTGTTTTCTTTCTTGTTGAAGTTTCTGAAACTATGAAAGTAAATTCCAAACATTTACAGTTTACAGTTATATATTTAGAATATCATGAAAACATGTCACTAATGTGGGATATATGAATGAAGTTAATTAGTTTTATAACTCCAGCCCATTACAGGGTACACATCTGCATATTAGAATTCAAGGTATGCTAGCATTCTTTCACACTGATATACATGCAAAAGGTATACTTACTGTCCTGAAATGCATCTACATTCAGTAGTTATTCATTCCGATTCTGTCAGCAGAAATTTACATATGATACGTTTTCTGTTCTGATGAATACACAGTCATAATACCTATGCCATAGTCTGAACAAAAACACAAGCCATAAAGTTATAACTACACAGCTGGTGTAGTAACCGGTTGGTTAAATAATAAAAATAATTACTATTATCACTAATAAAACATGTCAGAAGCTACCTTGCTGTTTTGTTATTCATGACAATTCATGGCAATAGAAAAAAACTGCAAAAAATAAATATTAAATAAAAATGTAGAATCACGTAGAGTACTAAGGAAAGTACAATTGCGTGAGTAAACTCACCGTAACAGTAGACGTTCGAATGATCACTGCTTCAGTACCCTTAGCTACATGGGTTATATCTTGTCAAACATATAACAGATGGCCAGCTTCCAAAACTTCAGGGTGCCTTACACCCACACAATCAGCTTGAGCTGAGCTGAATAAAAAGACAGGTTTGGGTGAGAAGCCCTTCAGAACTTCCATGTCAACAGAAAGAGGAAGGCTAAACCCTGAAAGGAAAATGCTAAGAAACACAAAAAATATATTTTCACACCCTAGCATAAACAACAGACCAAAAAATATGAGGAACGGAGGGTGGTAGTAATGTAACATAGCTAGGGAGGGGCAAGAGTGGCAATTGCCCAGGTTCAAAGTGTTGGGGGGCACGATCAGCCCATCCTGATGTCTCTCTACTACAATAACCACCTTTAAAAGCCAGTATTGCATTTTTTGTCAAACCTGAGTACTGTAGCACTCTCTGTGGGGTCTAAACTGTAGCAAGCAGTTTGCTATAGTTTGTATGTAAAAACTTTTTTTTTTTTTTTTTTAACTGAAATCTGAGTACTGTAGCACTCTGTGCAGACAAGGTATGTCCCAGCTGTTTGGTACGTTTGTAGTAAGCAGTTTGCTGCAGTTAAAAAAAAATAAAAGTTTTTTTTTTTTAAACTAAAACATGAGTACTAAAGTGCTACGTGCAGGTGGCATAAAATACTACATCATTTTGCTATAGTTTAAAAAAAAGAATTTTTTTTCAAATAAAATATGTTAAATGAGGTTTGGGGCAGAGCACAGAAATAAGACCTGAATGGCTGGGGTCGGAGATGGCGTGTGTTATGTATCTGGCCACCTGGCTCGTTTACCCATAAAAGGGACACTTATGGCTTATTACAGTCCTGTGGATTTTTTTTATTTTTGTGCTCTTCACTCGAATAGCTGAGGAGATTGGGAGCTGTTCATAGTACTGTCCCAGGGTGCAAACTAAACCAGCTTTATTCTGAGGATTGGAGCAGCTCCTGCAGCAGTGATCATTTAACCAGCTATATTATGTTCATTATAATGATCACTGCTACTATAGTGTTAGCCTTATGGGTTCGTTACCTTAGCTTGTTACATGTGGGAGGCGGAAGTAGACATGCCCAGTAGCCCCTGGAGCCTGATCTACAGCTAGACCTATGTTTTTAAGGGCAGCTGGATGACTATCAGGAAAATTGCAGGCAGTAGCACACATATCCTCCAAAGCTAACAGAACTGGAGGAATGTTTGAAGGTTCTGGAAATTCCTTCTTCAACAGCTCATACTATTTTCAGAGGGACTGAAAAAATCTCAAGTCTCTTTGGAATCTCCTTGCCAGTTCTTCCTAAATGATTGTTTACATGCATTTTATTTAGACTGTTAATTTTTTTTTTGTCAAAATTTGATGATCAGTTAGAGAATCCGTTTGAAAATTTGGAAAAGGAGGGCTAAAAGGTCTTAGAGATTCCTTGTATCAACTTACCCCTTTCATCACACCTACTGATCACCACTGTAGCAGAGAGATAAAATACAAAATCTCTGCCTAAAAGGGAAATCAAAATCTCATTTTATCATATTTATGCGAGATTTTGAGAATGCAGCTAAGCAATTCTCCTTAAAAGAGTACCAGTAGCCATAGCCCTGGAAGAAGTAACTGATTCATACACACATTGTAAACTATGAGCAGTTACTTTTCCAGTTAAGGAAACTCAGTTATTTAATACAGATTTTTCCTCACAAGAAGAAACAAACAAAACAATCCTCATACTATCACAATTAGTCATAATAAACTTTAATGCATGAGCCTGACAATTCAAAATTTTTACAAGTTAAACCTACAGAAACATAACCTTTTTTTATACACTTATCAATAATCTTCCCATCCTTATCAGGAAGAGTAAGACTGATATTAACAAAAGGTTTAACAGCAGTTGGATTATTTAAGGCTATAGCTGCTGGGTCAGGTTTGGGAAGACTGTTTAAAAACTTAATAGACTGACCAACTTTATACAATCTATCTACCTTTTTAGGGGCAACTGGCTGACTATCAGGAAAATTGCTGGCAGTAGCACACACATCCTCCAAAGCTAACAAAACTGGAAGAATGTATGAAGGTTCCGGAAATTCCTTCAACAGTTCATACTAGTTTCTAAGACTGAAAAATACTTGCTGTTCTCTCAATGAAAATACTGACACATTCCGGAAATAGTCTCATAGAAAAAGAAACCCTCACAGACAGAATCAGAAACTGAGCTCTCATCAAAGTCCAAATTAGAAATCTGTGGAGAAAACCTTACATCAGTTCCTTCATCTTCCTGTCCAGATTCAGAATCTTGAATCTTTTTAGGAAAAGAGGTATCCCACTTTCTTTTACCAGAAACTACCTTGTAAGAATGATCAATAGCCAGAATTAAACTCTGAAACAGACAGTAAACCACTCGTGTCTAAGGAAATCTGAGGAGGAACAGATATATGTTGAATTTTCTGATTATTTTTGACAGAAAAAATGGGTTCCACAATGTTATTATGACAGCAGCAGCATCCCCAGGGATGGGCAGAGCATTTTGACAAAAGAGGGAAGTCTTCCATCCTTCATCTTCCAGGACTGACGTAAGTGGCTCTTTCTTGCCAAGTGAGGGGACTCCAACAGCCACAGAGGCTGTGACTATCCTGCAGTTCATAACGACGGTCGGTGTTATACCAGAAGGATCTGGGGCAAAAGATGAGTGGTCTTAGGAACAGCTGATGTCCACAGCAGAGTCACCCTCCTGTGGCTGAGGCAAAAGCTAGCCTACTAAGTTGTTTGCTTAACTTCTTTTAGAGGCTGGAAGAAGGGCAGACTGTGAGACTGGTAGTTTGTTCAATGGTCAAGCAGAAAATGGTGCCTCTTTCCCAGGGAAAACAAGCAGCAAAAGCCAGCAAAAAATTAATAGCCTTTAAAAGTCACTTTTTCACACAAAAATACTGTAAAAAGCACTTTAAAACACTTTGCCAGCCCCAAACATTAAACACAATTTATCCTTGGAGGAAGAAAAAAACAATATTTGATTACTTACAGACTCAAAGGTAAGTACTTGGCTAGCTACCATTACATGCCATTTTAAGCCTAGCCAATGTCCCTTTTTGTTTTTGAATTAACCTATTCCATCTGGTTAGAGACTGGCCTTAACAATCCCATGATCGATAATTATATATATTACCCCTAATAAGAATAACTGGGATTAAACCATACATAATTTAAGGGGATCCATGCATGGGATAAAGCATTTAGATGATACCTATATACAATAATGCATATTTTGGCATTTAGTTTCAGTCCATGATTTTCACACCATTTATCTATTTGGGACAAACCTTCCGGCAGGATGGTTAAATGGGGCTTAAATGACTGCTCCTAGCTAGCAGTCATCTACAAACTTAGTCAGCCATAGCCCTTTTAGAAAAGTAGATGCCAAACAGTAGAAGTCCCAACACATAATCCTGTAAGAGTCCCTGGTCTCTTTGTGGAGGTAATTTTCCCTATTATGATTTTCTGTGTCCTATATATAGGTTCATAGGTTAGTACTAGGCTAACTGCCCTTGTGAGCCATTGTAAGCCTAGCCAATTATCCCTTGTGAGACTCAAACCCTGCACCTTGTGTTCGTAAGGCAAACACCTTAACCAGTAGGCCACCCTCCCACCTGGCAATACAACAGATGACATAAGGGTTTATTCCCAGTTTATTTAGCTTTTCTAGTATGCTTGAGTGGGGAATTGTGTTAAAAGCTTTGGCCAGATCAAGATATGTGGTGTGTAGCATTTTACCTTCATCCTTTGCTTTGGTGACCTTGTCAAAATAAGTCCACCAGGTTGAGTAAGCATGACCTGCCTTTTCTGAATCCAAACTGAGACGTGTCCAGAGTTTGGAGATTCCCTCTGTTCTGACTGACTAGTTCTATGATAAGTTTTTCCACAGCTTTCCATATGAAGTTGGTCAGACTTATGGGTCTGTAACTGCCTGGAGTGTCCTCAGTTTATGAAGGCGAATGACTCTAGCTCTTTCCTCTTCACTTGGTACAAATCCTACAGGAATGCTGGGATTGAACTGTGTTGTTAGGGGTATGACTAAATCATGTTTCATGCCATTTAAGATGCATCCAGGGATATTGTCAGGACCCATCAAATACAGCATTTCTAGCTTTTGATAACTTTTATGACTTAGACTTGTGTGATAGCTGAAGGCAAGCCAATTTCAGGTATATCATGAGGGGCAGATGGAGAGAGAAATATAGACAGAGTTGAATTTATGGGCTAGTAAGTTCTCTATATTTTCAGCCTCAGTGCAGTTATTATTCACAGTTAGCTCAGGGTATTACTGTTATATCATTGACAGGATACAACCTATATAGCTAGAAGTGTAGCTGCTTCAATTATCACCCTAGGACAGTGCTATAAACCAGCTCTCCATGCCCTCAGCTCTTCAAATGAAGAGCAGAAAAAAATGGGGTACAGATGCATAACACAGCATATTTATTTAAAAGGCATTTCTTCCTTTAAACTGTAGCAAGCTGCTTTCTAATTTATACCTACCTGCACAGGGTGCTTCAGCACTCATGTTTACATTAAAAAAAATTCTTTAGAAAGTGTAGCAAACTGCTTGCTACAGCTTATACACTGCGCCTGCATGGAGTGCTACAGTGTTCAGATTTCAGTTAAAAAAAAAAAAAAAAAAATTTTTTTTTTTTTTTTTTTTTTTTTTACTTTTAAACTGTTGCAATCGGTTTGCTACAGTTTAGACCACACAAGAAGCACTAAAGTTCTTGTGTCTGACCGCAAATGCAATGTCTGCTTTTAAAAGCCAGTACTACATTCAAGAGTGAATGGAAAAGGCTGATCGCACAACCAACACTTTGCACCTGGGACAGTTGCCCCTCTCCCCCTACCCTTGCTATTCTACTGCACAGAGTTAACACAACTGCAGTAGTGATAACTTTGGTCATCAATAACAAATGTTTTACTTGGTGTATATATTTTTAAGCTAATAAATGAGCTGTCTTCTGTGCATAAATTATTTTCAAAGGGAACAAAAAGATGAAGTGGAAAACTTCTCAATCACACCTGCAGGATGAGCACTGATTCCAGCTTCAGTAAAGAGAGACAAATGACAGTGGGCATAGTCATGAATTTCACAGATGAACAGCAAGAAAGGCTTGTGACTGTACACTGTTGCTTCTTATTAGGGAAGTGTACGAAAGTGCCAATGCATATTTAAACACAGTTCCCAATAGAAACCAAAATCATCCAAGAGGGTTTTTCCCAAATAGCTGGTGCCAAAACCACGGACTAAAACTAAATGCTAAGAAATGTATAGTTGTATCCAATGGCAAGCATGATATCGTTTGCAACTATGACATAAACAACACACCCCTGAAAGTCAATTTAGTTGTCAGGGATCTCAGAAGCTGTGATGGCAAAGCAATGTTCTTTGATTACCATTTATCCATTACTGTAACGGTATGGTCTTCATGTTCAGGGATGTAATCATTCTACTGTACTTGGCTCTAATCAGACAGATAATTGAATCTAATGCCCCATTCTGTATACACTGCCTAAACATTTGTCACAATTGAAGCAACCACAATGCTTTCTCACTTAAAAAAAAAACAATGATCTTAATTCCAGAACCCTTTGAGACCATTTCAAGTCCTTATGCCTCTCCACGTTATTGTAGATACTACTAAGAGGAATCCTCTGCTTCACATATAGATCTTTGGAACACCCGATCCTGTCAGACCTATCACATCTTCATAAGTGCAGCAGCTTGAACAACCATTAAAGGGATCGCATTATTATTTTTTTTATAACAAAAATGAACATGCTGGAGGAATAGGTAGTTGTTACTCTATAGCAAAGTCTTCCACTCCAACTAAACCAAAGTACTTCTCTTGCTCTCTTCAAATGTAATGGATAAATGGTGGGAAACTGTAAATTTACTCCCAGTTTAGCACACGTATCTTGTGGATAAGGAAATTGCATCCTATTTCTTCCCACCTCTGGGTTATTCATATAAGTTAATAGGTTCAGCAGTACATATTAAGCAAACAGCCAACAGATTCTTTATAAACCTAGCCAAACAACTCAACCTAATTGTGTTCCAATTCAGTGTTTACTAGAACAGAATATGTTAGCTAGGCAATTTCTAAAGGTTATGGGAGAGTGTATGTTAGTTTGGGCATAGTTACTGTCTGCTTTTGTCTGTCACGACATGGGGGTCTGATCCAGGGTGAATATCCATTTTCCCCTACTCTTGTCAAAGTTGTATTTAAACAGGATTAGAGACTGACTCTGCTTCACAAGGATGGGAAGCACATTCCAGAGAATGTGGATCCTCAGAGACACCTTTCTGTCATGCCAACATGTCCTATTTATGTTGCAAGCAGAATTTAAACCCTTGTGTCTAGTGGTTCTGTCGCTGTTCATTTTGCAGATCATTTTGAAGATGTGCAAAATGTCCATCAGAGCTGGACCAGAGGATGCCTTACATGTCAGACATCAATCATCTGTGAGAAACCTGTAGGAGACAAAGCACAGAAAATAGAAGTTATGTCCTTACCATAACGTTCCATGTGGAGTGTTCATCTCGCCTTTGTTCTTACACATGGGTTCGGAGCCGATCCTCGGCTCCGTGCCGGCCTCTTGCAAGCTCTGCATCGAGAAGAAGCTCGAGACAATCTAATACCCACAATCCCCCTCTGCCTTTACCTCAGATCTAGTTTGCAAGCAAACCAATCTACAGAATAGCACATTCATGCTTATACACATATGTATAGAAAGAATCTACAGATAACTATATATATATCTAAACAGACACACATATATATATATATATATATATATATATATATATATATGCCAACTATGTACACAATATCGTAACAGCAGCAGAATGCTCCTGGCCAGGCATCAAAGAACGTTCTTCCTAAGGGTGGGAGGGTGGGACTGTAAGAACAAAGGCGAGATGAACACTCCACATGGAACGTTATGGTAAGGACATAACTTCTATATGTGATAGTGTTCAATCTCGCCGTTTGTTCTTACACATGGGTAGCGTCCCTAGCTCCTTGATCCTGAGGAACTCACGGGAGGACGTTCTTGAGCACAGTGGAACCAAAGGTTGCCCTGTCCCTAGAAACCTTGTCTACTTTATAATGAGAAATAAATGTATGTGGCTTAGACCAAGTAGCAGCCGCACAAATAGCGCCCAGTGGTAGGCGAGCTGCATGAGCCAAAGACGTAGACACTGACCTTGTGGAATGTCCTTTGGGTTTGTGTAAAGGGTTGATTTGAAGAATCGTAGACATAGATTATACAATCCGTTAACCATTTAGAAAGAGTTCTTTTGGTAACTGCAAGTCCTTTCCTGCTATCAGCAAAAGCCACAAAGAGTTGATCGGTTTTTCTGTGATCTTTTGTTCTATCCAAATAAAATCTTAGCTGTCTGTGAACATCCAATTTGTGTAACATATACTCCATTTTGTTGGAGTGGTTTTGAAGAAAGTGGGTAATTCAATGGACTGATTAATATTGTTAATAGAACACACTTTAGGGAGGAAGGATGAATTGGTTCAAGAGAAACTCTGTCAGAGTGAAAGATCAAATAAGGGTGCTTGATGGAGAGAGCCTGAAGTTCAGATACTCGCCTAGCGGAAGTAATGGCTACCAGAAAGAGAGTTTTCCAGGACAAAAATTTTAATGGGCAAGAAGAGGCGGGTTCAAAAGGGGGCAACATTAATTTAGATAACAATAAATTTAGACTCCAAGGTGACGTCGGAGTTCTGACTGGTGGTCTAATATGAAAAACTCCTTTTAAAAAGGCTTTACAAAGTCTGTGAGCCATAACAGGAGCTCCACATTCTTCCACATGGAAATTTGAAATGGCAGCCAATTGAACTCTTAGAGTAGCAGGAGAAGCACCCTGATGAAATAAGTCCGTTAAGAACTCTAATATCTTATTCAAAGGAGCTATAAAAGGATCCACATGGTGTGTATTCGCCCAGAATACAAATCGCTTCCATTTGCTAGTATATGTTTTAGTAGTGGAAGCTTTATGTGAAGCCACCAATATATCCTGGACTGCTGGTGACAAAAGATCAGACCTGGCTAAGTTAGAATTGGAGCAGCCAAGCTGCTAGATGGAGTGACCGGAGCGCGGGATGGGGAACCCCTGACGAGTGAGTCAATAGATCTGGCTCTGGGTCCAGAATCCAGGGTCCCCGAATGCAGTGTATTTTCAGGAAGGGAAACCAAATTTGACGAGGCCAGAATGGAGCAATGAGGATTATCGTCCTGTGTAGGTTCCTGGCTTTCTGGAGAAACTTTGATATAAGAGGAAATGGAGGAAATGCGTGCAGGAGTCCCGGGGCCAATCGAAACCAGTGCGTCCCTGGGGACTTCCCTGGAGGGGTAATAGGGCAAAGTAGCTCCTGCATTTGGCATTCATTGGAGACGCAAACAGGTCGCAGGAAGGCTGGCCCCACGCGAAAAATCCTTTCGCCACTGACTGTTTTAGGGACCACTCGTGCGGTAACAGAATTGCTCTGCTCAGCCTGTCGGCTATGACGTTGGATGACCCGGGATGTGCGTTGCTATTAGAAAGCGACCCGTGGACTCCGCCCACTGCCAAATTCTCATGGCCTCTCTGCATAGTTGATAGGACTTGGTTCCCCCTTGCTTGTTTATGTACCAGACTACAGACATGTTGTCCGTCTGAACTGCAATAGTCCCTAGAGGAAGAAGGGGAGCAAAGTGTTGCAACGCTAGAAACACTGCCCTCAACTCTAGAACATTGATGTGCAGATTGTACTCCAAATTGGTCCATTGCCTTGGACTGTCTGTCCCTGAAAGATGCGGCCCCACCCTATCAGGGAAGCGTCCGTGGTCACCGTAACTGTCGGCGTGGGTAGCACAAACGGCCTCCCCTTGGAAAGGTTGCACGTTTGAAGCCACCAGTTTAGATCTGTTTTGCATGTCTTTGTTATAAGAATCTCGTGTGTTAGAGGTAGTTGTTGAAACGACCATTGTGCAAACAGTAGCCATTGTAGAACTCTCATGTGCAGCCTTCCCAGGGGAATTGCAATAAGGGAGGCTGACATGAGGCCCAACACCTTCAGTACTAGTTTTGCAGGAGATTTCCTTGACAAGAGTAGAAGACGTATATGAGTCTGAAGTGATAATATCCTTTCTGGGGGAAGCCTCAGAATCAACTGACATGTGTTTAATTCTGCTCCTATGAACAAGATATTTTGTGATGGCTGAAGTAAGGATTTTCCGAAGTTTACGGAGATCCCTAGGTGAACACACAGTTGAAGAACAAAGTCTCTGGCCTGCAGTAGTTGACACCGGGTGGTGGCCGAAAGGAGCCAGTCGTCCAGATACGGAAACACCTGGAATCCCTGGCGTCTCAAGTGAGACGCTACCACTGCCATGCATTTGGTGAAGACCCTGGGGGCTGAGGTCAGACCAAAGGGCAGGGCTCGAAATTGAAAGTGACTGGCTCCCAGCCGGAAGCGCAAATGATCTCTGGATGCCCTGGCCATTTTGATGTGGTAGTATGCATCCTCTAGATCTATTGAGCACATCCACTCGTCCTTCTGTAAGAATGGAAGGATCGATTGAAGCGTGACCATTCGAACTTTTCTTTCCTGACGAAAGTATTGAGGTAGCTTAGGTCTAGAATGGGCCTCCAGTCCCCTGTTTTCTTTGGAACTAAAAAGAACCTTGAGTAAGTCCCGAATCCTTGCTGGTCCGCTGGGACTGGTTGGATGACTCTTTTTTTCTAGCAGCTTTGAAATTTCTATGGCTGCTGGCTCTCAGATGGGGCGGTACATCTGGGAGTCTTTTCTTTGGGATGGGATGGGATAGGAAGAGTATGTTGTAACCTCTGGTAACCACGCTTTTACCCACTTGTCTGTAGTTATATTTTGCCAGGCCTGAGGGTATAAAGCTAAGCGACCCCGACTGCCTCCAGAGCAGGACAGTTGGGCCTCCTCTCAGGAGTGCTGGAAAGGTTTACCAGGGAGTGTTTCCCTGTCACCTTGATGTTGCGGACCCCTCTGCCGCCAGGGCGGCGTCTTCCACCTCTGCCCCTCCTCTGCCTCTAGAGGGGCATCACCCTGTGTGCCTGAGAAAGATCCTTGGGGTTTTGAAACCACATTTTTCCACCGCGTTGCCCTTTGGGGTACGGTCTGGTTGGGGTGGAAAACGGACTCCGACAGCAGACAGAGTCTTTCCCTCTTGTTCACACCGGTAAGGGTCTCCTTTACCTTGGGGCCAAAAAGAGTGGCACCGTCAAATGGGGCGTTTGTAAAGGAAGACTTGAAGGCTTCCAAAGGAGCATAGGCGCATCCAGGATTGTCTACGAAGAGCAATCGCTGAAGCTGCTGCCCTACTCGAACCTTCGCGCGTGAAATCAGCCTCATGGACGAGTTAACAATCGATGTTAGGGTATTAAGTTGCGCTGTCACTTTCTCTGAGACAGCTGCATCTGTAGCACCCTGGAGGGTATCTCCCAACTCTTTGACTAGATCCCTCTGTAGACGTGTAAAATGGGTCAAATAGTTCAGGGACCACATGGAAAAAGCCGCTGAACTAAAAATGCGCTTCCCGTATCTATCCATCGTCCTAGAGTCTTTATTAGGAGGATGGACAGACGAAGAAGACTCCGACATCTCCTTTTTCGTGGCTGCTGCCACCACCATAGCGTCTACTGGAACTCCTTTTGTAAGGTAGGACTTATCCTGAGGTGCTGTGATGTATTTGTTAGGTTTCCTTGGAACAGGTTCCACTGTGTCAGGAGCCTCCCACGCCCTTCGAGCGATTAGTTCCATTAGTTCGTCGAAGGGCGGAGTGACCCAGGAGGAGGAAGGCCGAGCACCAAATGCCTTCAGCAGAACTGACTCATCCTCAGAAGGGGGAAGGGACTGCCAGTCACCTCTCTGCTTCAGGATCTCCAATATGTCCGAAAAAGAGACATCTTCTGAAGGTGACTTAGGGGACCCCTCTGACTCATCTAAGTCAGTATCAGATGTCAAGGATTCCTGTGGAGAATCCAAGTGTCTCCTCTTACACAATCTCTTCCTAGGGACTTCCTCGTGGGGAGCATCCGAAGAAGCCTCGGAGGAAGAGGGGGCACCCTCCAGGGGTGGCTGAGACACTGGTGCCCGACGCTTGGATGTGGCCGTGGGTGCAGATGAAGACAAAGGCCCTTTATGGGGAGGAGAGACTGCTTCCACTGATGTGGTTGTCTGGGTAGACAACACCTTCCTCATCAGGTCGAACGCTCCCGGGTCCCGCATCGAAGAGTCCCCCGGTTCCGAAGAAATGGGAAGAATCCCCGACACAGGCACCGAAGGCATCGACCCCGAGGACGGAGCGAGAGTCGGAACCGACACGTCGGTTCGACTCTCGGCCCCGGAACCAAGAACAGACCGTCGGCTCCGAGACTCCGGTACCGGGTCCGACGGAGTCGAGGTGAGGGGAACAGACCGAGAAAAGGACGGTTCTGGACCCGAGGGCTCCACAATCAGTAGATCAGCCTCTTCCGGCTCCAAAGACTGAATCGGTCTCGGAGGAGGAATGGATGGAGATACAGGGAGGCCTTCAAGTTTCGACACCAACTGGGTGGAAACCGAAATAAGTTTGGAGAGGGCCGAATGCTCCAATAACTTCTGCACCACGCGATCCACATCGACATCCGAAAGTTTGGAGGAAGAACGGGTCGAAGGAACCGAAGACGGAGCCGACCTCAATAAGGTCGAAGGAGGGAGCTCCATCACCGGTTCCAAGATTCGAGGCTCAGGAACCGATACCAGTTGAACACTCGGCCCCGAAGTCTGTGGAACCGGTGATCTAACCTTTGAAGAAGAGCTCGGAGCCGATGACTTAGGCTCCGACGTCTTCGACTCCTTAGAGGACTTCGATGCCTGGTCAGAAGCATCCAGAGCCTCTTGGAAAGCAGGTTTCAATAGACCTCTGTCCATTAGTTTCCTGCGCCTATCTGTCATGACCCTCCCACTAAAAGAGTGACAGATGGAGCAATCCTCTTGTAAGTGGAGAGGGCCAAGGCAGTAGACGCAGGAACTATGGTTGTCAGTGACCGACATTTTCTGGCCACACTGACAACGCTTGAAACCAGACTTTACCTTCTCAGACATTATAGGGAAGAAAGACAAATCCAGTAAAAACAGTCAAATCCGATAAGTTCAAAACCGATGAAAAATTGTCAAATCCGGTAAATTTTCCTTACTAGGTAAAATATGAAGGGTGTAGGCCCCGACAAATATTTAACCGATAATTAAAGTTAACGGTACCAACAAATTAACGGAACCACAACACAATCATACAGTTAACACTGAAAAACATCAAATAGACTAGAATCCTAATAAAATATAACAAAATAAAGTTATATCTTAGCTTAGAAACTCTCGAGCTAGCTCCCAACGATGCGTATGCAGCAGCGGCAAACTAGATCTGAGGTAAAGGCAGAGGGGGATTGTGGGTATTAGATTGTCTCGAGCTTCTTCTCGATGCAGAGCTTGCAAGAGGCCGGCACGGAGCCGAGGATCGGCTCCGAACCCATGTGTAAGAACAAACGGCGAGATTGAACACTATCACATTATAATTTAAAAGTGATACAAACAGGAGAATGTGTTTATACCCTAGATTCTCCTTGTAAGGAACCTTTGTGGGCATTCCAACTGGTGCATATGTCTGGTCAGGTACATTTTGAAGGTGGCAATATAATCAGTGGCAGGTCTGATAAGGGCCATATAAAGTGGCAGTATGACGTGCTTGGACCTGGATTGCATGCTCCTACTTCTAAGTTGGGCAACATAGAATGCTTTTCTTACTAACTTGGTCACGTTAGTCAAAGGCAAGATTACCATCTACATATGTTCCTAGATCCAGGACTCCTGTACCAATTCTTAGGGGTGTCTTATTGATGGAGTAATTAGCCTGGGTGGCCATTTTCTCAAAGGGCACTATAATCCATTTTGTGGAATTATATTTTAGGCTATGACTTTGGCACGAGTCATTTGTCTGTTAGACCCTTTTGTAACATGTTTTTGTCATTTGGAGGAATTTATGATAGCTCCCAATTTGTAGTCATCTGCAAATGTTATCAGTCAAAGACTCTTGACATAAGCTTTTCCTCCAAGAAGTAAATGCCAAATAGCAGTAGTCCCAGCATGGAGCCATGAGGTTCCCCACTGGTGACTGGTATCTGTGGAGGTGGTCTTAGCAATCTTGACTTACTGGGCCCTGTCTGTGAGCCAGTTGGAATCCAATGAGTTACACAGGGGTTTATGCCCAGTCTGGTAAGTTTGTCATCTATACCCAAGTGGATTGTTGTACTGAATGTATTAGCAAAGTCTAAATAGGCTGTTTTGTGCACACACTGCTTTTGTGACCTTCTCAAAGAAGTCCACCATGTTTATGAGGAAAAACCTTTCCCTGACAAAGCCAAACAGGGTTGGAGCTAGTATATAGTTTCCCTGTGTCTTTGTTGATCATTTTCACGTCAGTTTGTTCCATTGCTTTGTGTATTAGACTATTCATATTAATGGGTCTGTAGTTTCTGGGGTTGGGTGATGGTCCATTTTTAGTGGGATAACGGTTTTAGTCCTTCATTTTTGTGGTACAAAGGCTGTTTTGAGAAGTTGAAAAGTGACTCATTGTCCTGGTAAGCCATATTTCAAGCTATTTAAAAGGCATCCAATGATACTGTCAAGGCCTACTGAGGCTATATTTTTGGCTTTAGCGAGTGCTGCCAAAACCTGGTCCCTGCCCCCTGCAAATAGTTGGGGAAAGGGCTATGTTAGTAGGCATTTCATGGGGGAAGGGTGACATTTCAGCTAATTTTTTTCAGCCAGCAGACTCACTGGGACGCTCTGTTCAGTGAAGGTGGCTCCACTGACTACCAGTTTGGCACACTGCTGTGTGCTGCCTTTGAGGTTATATACATACATACATGTAAAAAGCCTTGTGGTTGTCTTTACCCTGTGATGCTACTTTACCTTGTATTTGGCCTTGTTGGAGTTAATAATTCCTCTTAGTTTCCTGTTTAGTTTAATTAGGCAGCTTTTTTCATTAAGGGAGTTGGTCTTCCTGATTTTAGCCATGACTTTTTTCCTTTTCTTATATATCCTATTGAAGTTAAGATTCCACACAAGTGGTTTGTTTTTAGAGTTTGTTTTGGACTTACTTCTAGCTGGAAGTTTTCCACTTCTGACTTGAGTAGCATCAAGTTAGCTTTGGAGAAGTTTTTTATGGAGGTTTCCCTACTGGGGGGTGGGGGTGGGATGTGGACATCAAGAGTCATCAGCTTATGGTCAGACCTGACCAAAGAGGGGGTGACCACTGGAGAGGAGCATCGATCTCCCATGTTGGTAATGACTAGGTCTAGCATTTTTGAGCCCCTGATGGAACTCTGGATTAGTTGATCCAGGGCATTGGAATTTACGAACTCCAAGAACCGTTGGGCTAAGATGTTGGTGCCCGAATAGTTTTCCCAATTAATGGCAGGGTAGTTGAAATCACCCAGTATTAGGGTTGCAGCCTCTATACAGCCATTTACATGTTTATACCCAGTCTCTGTGAAGAATTCCGCATAGGTTGCTGTGAACTTGGGGTTAGGAGGGGACAAAATTTTGACAAACTATTACCTAATAGATTGTAGCTTGCTGTGGAATATTTACTTATTGTTATAGGATTTGCTGGAGTTACCAAGTTGATTTTTATTTCAAAGGAAATAGCTTTGTGGTCCAACATCACTAGTGAGGATGTGACACTGGAAGTGTACGATGCGCCCCCATATTGATCGGTACCAGGTCCATTACATTTGAATCTCTGGTGGGTGTGCACACCAAAGTCCAGGAATCATTGTGCCTGTGAGGTTCTAGCAGTGTAGGTTTCCCACTCTATAGAGGGGTGGTTAAAGTCTCTCATGAATAGGGTACTTGGTTTAATGGTGAGTGTCTCTAGTAGGCATAGGTTTGGGACTGTTGGGACACTGAGGGAGACTTGTAGCTTGTTAAGATTTGGTATTGGACTTTGTCTATGGTATTTCTCGGCTGGGGTGCCTTCTGTTCGGAGTCTGCATGTCCTCCCTTCTGGTTGTGTGGGGTTTGCTCTTGTTTCCTCCCACATTCCAAAGACATGCAGTAGGTGGATTGGACATTCTAAACTGGCAGTAGGTGCAAGTGTGTGTGGGAGTGAGGGGTACAGATGAACTACCACGGCAGGGCTAGCCACCTGGCAGTGTAAACCTTGGCTCAAGATTGTCACTGTATGAAGTGACACCCTGACCCCATGAGCAATATGGGAAAAAGGGGTTGAGGATGGACTGATGAAATTGTACATGGATAAACTCCTAGGCAATGTCCTGTTTAACCAACTTAGTGGTATTCTTGTTGCTAATCAAAATCACAACTCATAAACCCTTTGACCCTGTCTGTGCAGGAGATGGTCTAAATGTGTGGAAGGCACTGAAGCCTTGCACTACTGCAGTTCTTTCTGCAGATTTAAACCATGTCTCACCAGCAATATAGCTATATCCTCCAAAGTGAAGAGAGCATGTAGGTTGAAAAATTTCTTATTCAGGCTCCTGGTTTTGAGCAGTAATACCTTTAGATTTCTTTGGGTTTTGTTTGTTATGGTAGTAGGTTTGTTGATTTAGCATTACATATAAAACAGCTGTAAGGGTGTGCATAAAGTTTTAGTCAATATTCAGAAGCCTGGGGGGGGGGGGGGGGCATACCTCTGAACTGTACAGATTTTCACATAATGCCCAGATTTTAGCCTAATATTTTTGGTCTGTTTTTATAAAATTGCAGTTTTCTTGCAAATTAGTGGTAAATCCTTACAGATTGAAGTTAGAAAATATGACAGACATTTGAGCTTCAGACTTCATATCCTTCAGAAAATTCATGTTAATGCAAAACCTGTTATTCTATCAACTTTCTACATTTGTCAGAGCAATATTTAAAAATTGTCCCTATTTGTGGGCTTATGTCCCACTTTTATTTATGGCTTTGTCCAGATTTCTTGCTCTAAGAGGTTGAGATGTATGCTGGGGGAGGAGGAGCAGACAATCATTTGCAAAGAATTATGGTTTGTTAACCATGTCCTCCAATGCTGACAAATACTGAATCTTTCTGTAAAGACACCAGAAACTTAGCCATTTATTGGAGCCAATCATCTTTTGTTTGTAATGTGGAATCATTCTTGCTAAAGCTAGAATGCTGCTCAATGCAAGGCACATACCTGCCTGAGACACATATTGAGAGACAGAGCTCAATAATTACATCTCAGGTCATTAATGCCCACATGGACTGTGACAGAATCATACCGGTACCCGTGGTGTAGTGGCTTGACTGCATGCATAACTTTGCAGATTTTTCAGTCTGTTGAGTGCAGCATCTGTGTGTCATACAATGTTGTCCCATATGCCAAGAGTCCTGGGTAATGCTTTTGCTTGCCTTATGGAATTTGCTGTTGAGGCTCCACTGGGATTAAATGTATGTGGGATGGTTTGGTGTTACTTTTGGGGAGTGCTTTGGAGATTGCTGTGGATAGGCACTGCTGTTTACAAACTTAGGAGGCCTTTGAGGTTTGGGAAGATTACTTTTTGGTGCCTCATCATAAGTTGGTGTGAGTTTGTGTCATGGACACTGTGTGTGTTTTTGGCATCCTTTTTGTATGTGAGATTTTTGCCTCCAGTGAAATTGTGTATGTGCATCTTTCACATACTGTATTTGTTTCGTTAAGGGTTAAATGATTGTCTGTGAACATGAGGCAACTGCAACACTTTCTCAGGATGCCCATACCTATCAAGCTGGCTATGGAGACATTTGGAAATTGCATAGCAATATTGTACAGACCTGTATTTGGCTGGGCAACCGTAGGTTTTACAGAGGTCTCCTTGGGTGGTCTCTGGGGTTTGGCACTAGACTAGGTTAGACTGTGCCAAGATTTGGTAGTAGTGCTGTTTAACTCGCAGACTAGCTGCTCAAGCTTATCATCACACAATGGCTTTGTTTTAGCCATACTAAGTTACTAGTTTCAGATCTGAGGGTAGTTTTATAGATAAAATTTACTATCTAGGCATTTGCAACTGTACAGGGCACTGCTAATCTTTTAATGTAAAAATACCAAAAAAAGATTTCAAAAGAGTGTAATGCTACAACTAAGCAACTTAAATGGTTTACTATCAAAATGTAGAAAATCAAAATAATTTTCCACATTTTGATCGAACCAGTTTGCCGGAATGGATAATAACGAATTACCAAAATTTGGGAAATGGTAACACGTAATCGACATTTGAACAATAAAAGTTCCAATGTCAGAAGTCTATGTTACCGGTAATGTTTTTGTAGGAGAACAAGTCTGCCTGCACCCCCTCACATCCCCTGCATATTATATATTCCAACTCTGAGACTGTGTTACAATAAGAAAAGCCAGTTATTATGTTGATTTTGCACAAACATACACAGCTTTTTTGTTGACCAAATTAAAGCCAGTATTGTGCAGGGCTTCACAAATGACTTATGGTTATCTGTGAATAGCAGTGGAACATAGATATGCAAATAAGGTCAGTAAACATCATTTGCAACAAACACAGAACAGCAAAGACTATTTTGAAAATGCCCACTTCTTGCAGAAGTGTAATCTGTATAAAGTCCAGCATTATGACCTTGCAAATTGTTTGGAAAAGTGGGACGGCTTGCATTACTTTTTTTTTCCCATGTATTGAGGGTAAAAGAGGCTGGGCACAGTCACCATTAAAACGTTTAAAGGACAATTGTGACTGCACAACACATAAAATTGATGTTTTTTGTTTTTTTTAAAGAAAAGGGGTTTAATAATGTTTTATATAGGGTTATATTTTTGTGAACACCCTGACTGTTTCATTAACAAACAGAAAGGGAGAGAAATCAAAGCTTGCTAAATGAGAGACTAAACAAAGAGAGGAACACAAAAGAGAAACATGAAGATGGTTTGTGCCGGAGGACATGGGAGATGATGGGGACTATGTTTTTTTTTTTTTTTTTACATGAGAAGGTACTGTGAGTGGGAAACATGTAAGAGGGTATAGAAGAAAGGATAAGGGAAGAAGGGCAGAGGAAGTACCAGCTGGAGGAGGTCTACAGAGCATCAAGCACACCCCCACTTCTAGATGGTGCTGCAGTGGAAGACCCCAACTGTTGAGGAGGTAGAGGCCTCTACTGGTGTGGTGGTCTTCACCAAATGGGACAGCATGTCTTCCACATGCAAAAGAGAGGCTTCAAACTGGCTGAATTGTCCTGTCCACTTCCTCCACCATTATTACCTCTATCGAGCTACAAAGCCATCTTTCAGTAAGGCTTGCCAGACTGTCACATACTGCAATGTCTGCAGGACCAGTGTCTCCACCCAGATCCTGCAACGACGTCCCCATCCCCACAGTGGGAGGTACATATCTGGCCTGGTCCTGAGGGATTTGTAGTAGTATTTAAAAAAAAAAAAAAAGAAACAAACAAAGGAAAATAAATGTGAAAGATACAAAGCAAGAAGATAAAAAAAGAAATGCATAATCAAGATAAGAAAAACAGAGAAAAAAGGAGTGAGGAGAGACAAAACAGAAAAAGTGCAATAAATCCACATATCATGTTTACATGCCAATTCATACTAGACTGAAATATTGCTGTGAAGTTTTTACTAAAGTAAAATTTGTGTACGTGAAGTGCTTACTCATGTAATGGGAGTAGTCATTTGAGAAGTGTTTTTTGTACTTGTGAAGAATGATATGAGTAGTGCTTATGCATACTTGTGGTTAATTCAAATGGCAAGGGCTTTTGTCTTCTTGAACATTCCATACAGTCAGTACATGACTAAAATGGGTTCCTATTACATTGTCGAATACTTGAAACTTTGAACCTGAGAACATTGAACTCAGATGTTTGAAGTTTCAAGTATTCAAACTTAAAAAAATCAAAAAATAAAATACCTACAACCTGCCTAAGTGTTGCAAGCAGGGGGACAAGCCCCCCTGCACCCCCCCACCCCCCGCTCTTTAAATATACCAATTCTGAGATCACAATACAATGGGGAAAGGAAATCTTTCCCTTTACTCCACTGTAGTACGATCTCGGAGTTGGTATATTTAAAGAGCGGGGGGGTGTGGGGGGTTGCAGGGGGCTTGCCCCCTGCTTGCAACACTTTATTCTTTGTGTTGTGTTTTCATTTTGTTTAATACTGTTATTGAAGTTCTGAAACTTCGAACATAAGGTTCATAGGTTGGTACTAGGCTATCGGCCAATAAGGCCTATGCAAGCCTAGCCATAACAATTCCCTGGAAATTTTTTCCCACAATATTTACTTCTCTGGGCCCCTGTCTAGCAGGGTGACTGACATGATCCCCAGGGTGAATTTCCTATCTCCCATCCAGTTATCAAGGTTCCTTTTGAAGAGGGCCAATGAGGTGCTCTGCTTGACATGTATGGGCAGTCTATTCCAGAGTGCGCGGAGTCTCTGGGTCAGGAACCTATCCCTCCAACATGTTTTGTTCAATGTGATGATAAGGTTTAGATCCCTGGAGCGTGTGGCTCTGAGGGATTGGAATTTCTTTAAGTGGAGCATGTCCAACAGCTCAGGGTTTGACATGGCCTTGTATGTTAAGCAGAGATTGCCTCTGAGTAGACGATATGCCACAGAGTATAGCTGGAGTTTTTTTAAGACTGTCAGCATATGGCATCTGCTTTAGGCCTGTGATTCTTTTAGTGAGGTATTTCTGTGGCCTTTCCAGCTGTTGCAGATGTCTTGTGAGGTACATACCAAATGGGGAATTGTACTCTATAATGGGTCTAATGAGGGATGAGTACAGTGGGACAATGACCTCCTTTTTTCTGGATGAAAAGCCCTTAGTGATGAGGTGTGCCACGTAGAAGGATTTCCTGACTGTTGTGGCAATGTGGTTATCGAAAGTGAGACCACTGTCCACTTGTGTCCCTAAGTCTCTCATCACACTTTCGATGTATAGTGTCCCGCCACCTATGTGGTAGTTCATGGGTACATGTTTTTTTCCAATGGGGATGACTATACATTTCTTGGCATTAAGCTTGAGCCCATGGCTCTGGCACCAGGCACCTGTTTCTGTAAGGCCCTTTTGTAGAATATCCACATCATTTGAGGATTCAATAATGGCTCCCAGTTTGCAGTCATCTGCAAACTTTGTTAGCCAGAGTCCCTTAATGTTGGCTTGTACTTCAGAGAAGTAGATGCCAAACAAGAGTGGTCCCAGGACTGAACCCTGAGGTACTCCACTTGTCACTTGTCTGGAGCTGGATTTGGAGTTGGCTACTTTTACAGTCTGGGTTCTGTCAGTAAGCCAGTTGGCAACCCATCGAGTGATGTAGGGATTTATGCCTAGCTTAGTAAGTTTATCTAGGATTCCAGAGGGGGGAATGGTGCCAAAGGCCTTGGCAAGGTCCAAATAGGCTGTGTGGAACTCCTTACCCTCGTCCACAGCTCTGGAGACCAATTCAAAGAAGTCAATCAGATACAGGAGACAAGATCGGCCCTTCACAAACCCAAACTGGTGGGGTCCAGTGTCTGGAGGTTGCCAATGTCTTCGTTTATAAGTTCCATGATAATGCGTCCCATGCCCTTGCAGATCAGGCTTGTCAGACTGATGGGACGGTAGTTCCCAGGATCCAAGGTGGATCCTCCCTTGTGGAGCGGGATAAATGTAGTTGTGCACCACTCAGTGGGCACGAAGCCTGAGGTGAGGCTATGATTAAACATGCCACTTAGGTGGGGTGCCAGTTCATTTTGTAGTTCATGTAGTACACAGCCTGGGATGTCATCTGGTCCAATGGATGCTGTATTCTTAGCTTTGGAGAGTGCTGTTTCTACCTGTGTGGCTGTGATTATCGGAATTTGGCAATCTTTTGGTATTGAGATGGGCCCTTTAGGGGGTGAGAGGGGAGTGAAGTTGGCACTAAATCGATCTGCCAGGATATTGGCAATATCCTTGGGATCAGTATATTTAATGCCATTCTGTTGTAGTTTAGAGCAGATCTGAGCATTGCCATTGAGATTCTTGACATAACTATAGAATGCCTTGTGGTTGTCTTTGGAATCTTTGGCAATTTTATTTTCGTAACTAGCTTTTGAGGATTTTATGAGGGATCTCAGCTTCTTACTGAGGCTGGTGAGGGAGTTTTTTGCATCCTGGGATTTTCCTCTTTTTTACAACAGTTTCTTCCTTCTGTTGTATAGTTTGTTTATAGCAGGGGACCACCAGATTGGCTTCCTTTTTTTGGAGAAGAGCATCTTGGTTCTATTTGGGATGGCGCAATTCATGCACGAGTGGATGTGCTCATACAGTGCTTTAGTGTAGGATTCTGCAGTCGAACTTCCAGATCCTGTCTGCGTGGGTGTTGTGAAGTTTGTCACTTCTGACTTCAGTAGCATGAAGTTGGCTTTGGAGAAGTTTTTTAAGGAGGTTTCCTTACTGGGGGGTGGGAGTGGGATGTGGATGTCAAGGGTGATTTGCTTATGGTCAGACCTGACCAATGAGGGGGTGACCACTGGTGTGGAGCATCTATCCCCCATGTTGGTAATGACCAGGTCTAGGATACTGAAGCCCCTGGTGGGACAATGGATTAGTTGATCCAGGGCGTTGGAATTTATGAATTCCAAGAACTGTTGGGAAAAGGAGTTGGTACCCGAGTAGTTTTTCCAATTAATGGTAGGGTAGTTGAAATCACCTAGTATTAGGGTGTTTGGTTGTATCTTAATATTTTCCAGTATGTTTAGGAAGGTGTAGTGAGAATCTTGGGGTATGGTGGGGGATCTGTAGCAAGCTACAATTTGGATTGCAGTCTTACCTAGTGTTAGTTGCACCTGGAGAATTTCAGATGCATTGTGTTGGGCAACTAGCCTGGAGGTGTGAATATCCTTGGTGAATATGGACACTCCTCCACCTTTAGTGTTTCGGTCTTGGTTTTGTGGCCGGAAAGTGTGGTAAGAATTGTAGCCTGGTATTGCAGGGGTGCTCTCTGGAGCCTTGAACCAGGTCTCAGACACTGCACAGATATCAATGTTCTCCATTTTTAGGAGTGCCTCGAGAGAGTGCATTTTGAGGTTTAGACTTCTAGCATTGAGTAGCATTACCTTCAGATTTTGCATGCTTGTATCTGTTATGGTGGTGGTTTTATCCTTTGAACCTTGCCTAAAAAAGGCACTATAGGGGTGGCAAGAGCTTTAGCCAGTAACCTGAATCCCAGGGGTGACAGGTGCAGACCATCTCTGGCAAAGCATTGTGGTTTGTCGATCATGTTTTCCCAGGCAGACAAATACTGGATCCCCTTTGAATGACACCAGAAGCTTAGCCAATTGTTGAAGTCAATCATTTTGTCCTTATACTGTGGTATCATTCTGGGCGAAGGCAGGATGCTACTCAGGGCTAGGGTCATACCTGTCTGGATCACATGATCCAAGAGCTTTTCCATGTCTCTTTTCATGTAGTCCAGGGAGGTACGTCTCAAGTCATTTACTCCAGCATGGACAATGACAGAGTCGTATTTGTACTTGTTGTGGAGTGACTTGAGTGCATGTGTTATGTGGTGGATCCTGGCACCCGACAGGCAGCTGACTGTAATTTTCTCCTTGTTCAGCCTGGTGAGTGGGACATCAGTGTGCCTGACAATAGAGTCACCTATGACTAAAGTGTTGGGTACATTGTCTTGCCTTAGGGGCTGTTGTTGGGTGGCACACTGGTGTTGTGAGCTATGTGTCACTTTGTTTGTGACTGGTGTTTGTGTTTTGGCTTCGGAGGTCCTTGTTGCTTCGGCAGGTTAATGTTAAGGGCCTCTGCATATGTGGGTTTAGTGTTGCTATGTGTGGGAGTTGATGGTGTGGGTTTTGAAGGGCTATGAGTTGCTAGAGGTGTAATGCAGGTGTTAGCCTTCTCCTCTTGACTGTCTAGCTATGTAAGTGCATCTCTCGCAAGTTGTAGTGTTGGGTGGTAGGAGGAGAGGATTGTCTGTGTACATGAGGCAGTTGCCGCATTGCCCCAGTATGCCCAGATTCACCAGGTGGACAGGAGAAACCACCGGAAGCTGACCCTTGGACATGCCTGTTTAGGTGCTTTTTTGTAAAGTTTAAGAGCTGTTTTCCCTTATCTTTGCAAGGTACTTTGCAATTGTAGGCTGTTTAGTGCCTATGATTAATTTATCCTTATTGACAAGGAGAGCTGAGTGCTTGTATCAGGGTTCAGGCTTCTTAGTGCTTTACAGCAGGTTCTAGAGCAAGTGCTAGTCACAGAGGTTCAGATTTTAGTGCTACTACTGAGAAACCAGCTAGTTTTAAGGGAAAATTTGAAGAGCAGATTTTCTGGCACCTGGAATAGTTTAACTGTAGCCTCATAGTGCTGCACGATGTGAAAAATGTGCAAACACACATGTTTTTAAGCCAGAAAGTTGAAAGGGATAGAAATCAGCCCAAAAAGGCTAATAAAATTACAATTTCAGAGCTGGAAACCACTTCTCTAGCGTTAGATAGGCAGTACAATGCTCACCAGTCCCACTGGTAGGCAATAGGACTTCCCTCTACCACAGCAAGGTCTGGATAGCTCTGAACACAGAAAATAAAGTCCTGAGACAAGCAAGGCCTGGGATATGGACTGGCTAGAAAAGGTGGGAAATGAGCAAACAAGATAGTATATATGTTATTTTTTTGTTGAAACAGGATAAACAATGCAATAATACAGTAAATAAACACAGAAAAGTCTAACACACTTGAGTGTGTAGTCTTAAACAGTAAATGCAATTAAAACTCTACAAAATTAGCAACTTAAAACTTTTTAAATGAAGCAAGGCAAGTGTACAACTGAAAAATGATTTAAGTGGCAGTAATACAGCAGAATAAGTAGCTAGTCTACATATACAGAGAAGTCTATATATACAGAAAAGCAGCTAAAACACACACACCTTTCAGATGCAGTGCAACCTAGAATACTTGAGTTGTAGCAATATTAAGGCAATTACAGTTATAATAAATGCTCTAAAATACACTCTATATTTCCAAAATGTTTGAGAAGCACAGTCAGAACATAAGAAAATTCAGGCAAAAAAATTTTTTTTTTTTTTTGAGAGGGAAAAAGGAGAAACAGAAGGCCTTATCAAATGGTCTCTCTGTATTAGCTTGAATGAGCTAATGACACTAGACTGGGAGGAGTGTCCCAGATCAGATTTACAGTAGGGGCGGGCAACTGCAAAGCCACCAAGTATAACACAAGACACCAACAGGGAGGTTGGGTGCAGACACTAAAGCTATTAGCATACAAAGCACTAGAGAAAGCCACAAAATGAAAGTTATTTGTAAAGCTACAGAATGCTTTAACTGCAAACAAATCAGTTACCCGTGCAGATTTCAATAAAAGTGCTGTATGTAAATTGCTAGAACAAGAAACTGTATAAATAATCGAAAAAAACAGGATACTTATATATATCTCAGCTAAGAGTTGGAGTCCAGACCTCTCATCCACTCTGCTCCGTGTGTATCAAGGGGTGTTCGAAGTTTCAGTACTTCGATAACGTAATAGGAACCCGACTAAAATACCCCTTGTAATTATTAGAAGTAATCAGGTTATACACAATAATGTTATCTTGAACTGTAATGGTTTCAACTGCATTTCTTTCATCTGCAAAGCTATACAAATAATTTTCTAATTACCTATACAGAAAACAGTTGTAAAAAGTGTATAACAATTGTAAATGCACATTTTTACAGTACTATAATGATTTCAAATTATTATTATGCCTCTCATACATATAACAAACTAGTAAGACAGAATTCTCTCAGTTTCAGTTATACTTGCCAGAAGATTCAACTATTCTTTACTCTTTGCTGTTGCTGTTAGCGAGTATATATTACTTCTTACTCAGTTGTAATAGAGAGAGAATACAATTCTTGTTTACCTGTATTTGTACTTTTTATAAATATATATAAGCTTGTATTCCTGTCTGGGCAATAACTTCTTTTTGTTTTTTTCTCTCTTACATATGCATGGCTGTGTGAATTTGTAAAATATTGTACCAATATTTCCTATCAAGCAAGAAGAAAATAAGTACTAAATGTTTGTCGAATGTTGCTTTCAAAACATTATGCTGTGCATGTAAAACTGCTGTCGGGTATAACTAATTCACAAACACAGAAATGTAGCAATTTAGCAAGTCTGTATTGCCTTTGCTGTAGAAATGTGTCTGATTTGGAGATGTAATGTAAAAGCAAAACACTTCTCAGTAAAGTCTGTGCTGGTCATTCAGTTGGCACAGCAACCCCCCCGCCACCCCCTCCCTCAACCTCAACTCTAACAAGGATGGGGTGCATCAGACTTCGTTATACAGGCAAGTAGAAATACTTTTGAGCAAGCACCTGTTTTGGTTTTATTTCTATGATTTACACAAAACGTATGTAATGTAATTATTAAGTCATTTTATGAAATAGTAATAAATGATAAATGTTAAATGTGAAATTGCATTTTTTAATTTCATTTTTTATAAATCCATTAACAAATACTACTACTGATGCAGTACATGATTTACAGATTTTAATAAACTTAGGTCACATTTGTATACATTATTACAATTTAGCACATTACTCACATGCAGTTCTTTTAAAAAGATGTATGATTACAGACATGCTTATGATTTTCTCTGCATTACATAACAAGTGATATATCTTTCTTTGAAAATATCTCTACTTATTCCAGCTAGTTAAACTGTTTTTTTTATCTTTAATATCACTCATTTAAGAAACAAAATTTGTATCTTTAATTTCTACAAAACTTTGGCATTGAAGAAATCTGCTCCACCCAGTCAGCAAGATGGACAGCACTATGCTTCTGCAAATCACCATAGCATTGATGAACTGCTGACCAGAATGGATTGTATCTGTTAAGGTTGACAAGTGTCTCCCCACCTCCTGACAGATATCATGTTTTTTCCACATACTGTATCTTATGCATGCTTCTGGCTTATCCAATATGAATCATTATAAAGGTAGAGTATTATCACAGCCTCCTCATCTGACCATCTAGGAGCGTGGCCTTATACCTTCACAAGAGCTATCATCTTTCAAAGTGTCAGAACAACAGTGAGGAAGGAATGGTCAGGGATACTCAGGGTAAGAACACTTCCATGCTGGGTGTGATATCACCTTACGTTTACCACTAGGGGCTTTACAACAGCTACTGATATTATAGACAAGTTTAGTTTAACCAAAACTGCCTTGTTTCATATTTTTTTTCTTAAAGGAAACCACTTATCTTTCCCTTCTATGCAATGGAAACATATGATTACTAATTTTTATTGATAATGCTTAATGGTAAAGGCTATTTTTTTATTTTTGTAACCTAACGCCAGTATGTATCAGCTAATACAGCAGCATTTTCAGCAGCATTTTTTTTTATTTGTTTTTATTTTTTGTTATTTTTTGGGGGGGGGACAAATGTCAGGATGTGTGTTATTTTTTTTTAAAAAATATGATTTGTTTGAGGTACTAGGGTGTAACATGTGATGTTCTATGGGTAGGGATTACACTTCACATTGCTGCAAACTTGACAGTGAGATAACTCCATTTTGTTTTGTTTTTTTTTTAACTACATTCTGATTTTGGCTAGCCTAGGGCCATTTGTGTGCTCCAGCGGCAAGCTTGGGACTGTTTTGGAGTGCTGCAGGCTACATAAGCAACTGAAACATGTCCAGGACAGTACACACTTCATACTGTCCATGATAGTATAAAGTGCATTCATGATTAGTAAAAAGCTAAAATTTCCAGTAAATCTAGTGACATATATGATTTATACAGATGAATGTAAATTAGCCTGAAATGCATATAACACATGCAAATACTCCTGAAGTTTTGCCAATAAGTTGAGCACCATCATATTAATTGATCAAAAGCCAAGAGAGGCAGCAAATGCATTAGGATACAGCAGACTTACTACAGTAAGGAAATATTTAAAAAATATATATATTTCATTATTGAATTAAGGATCACTTGTAATTAGCTCATGAATATGCATGTTATGACAGCACTGACTGACTGGTAGATTTCTGTAATTCTGAAGATAGATTTCATGACGCCATAAGAATAGATAAGAGAAAATAATCATTATTCTGGTATAATTTACTGATTGTGGATACATGGGTATAAATGTAGTAATTTACTACAGAAGTACTGCTGTGCTAAGGATATCAACGGACAAATGTGATGAATTTGATATCTGTGAAGTGACAGTGAGGAATACAAAATGGCAGAATTATCACTACATGACAATGGCAGAGGGTAAGGCATGGAAGCTGTTTGTAATAGAAGTGATTGCATTCATGACCTAAGTGAACAGTAGCTAACATATTACAATTTTTCATGGCTATATTGATATTTTGTATATAATGATATGGTTTATGCCAAGTTACATTTTATATAATGGGGGAGGCAGTAAGACTTGTCAAGTATTTTGTACTGTAAAAGCTGAGTACATCCAAACATTGTCAGGATTTCTGACTGTGGTCCCATTTTTTTTCACATGTAGTACTGTTGGAAAATAAGGGATCAACGCAAAGAAAGGATACCATTTTTCCTCATGGCAGCACTTAAGACATACAGGAAACTTCTTTATGGTAAAGGGGGGGCCTAGACATGCCAAGAGGAACAAAACTTGGAGTCAAGTAGTTGTTGAAAGTAATGCAATGGATGGCAGAAATCAAGCACTGTCACAGTGCAAAAAAAAAAGAGCAAATGATGTGACAGCATGTGCTGGAAGCAAGGTCAGGCAGAATAAAATTTCTCATATCACTACGGGGGGGGGGGGGGGCTCTGAATCTTATTCTGTTAATGCCAGATGATGAATACCTCCTATTCATCTATGAAGATGACTATGGCACAGAAGATGGTGAAACAGGAATAATTAGAGGTGGTGCTAATGTCTGCAGCAACAGCACTCTTCTGCTCACAATGGTTAGCTTAAAATCGGAAGAAAACACTTATACAGAGAGAACTGAATGTTGGCAAGAAAAGATGTGATTAAACACCTCATGATTAATTATTGTTAGATGTACCTTCTACATTAGCAACGAAAGTAAATGAAGGCAGTATGTATGGTAAGTGTCAAACTTACCCCCTTGCAAGCAAACTTTACTGTATGCTATTATATTATTAATGCTTTCAAATATTTTTTTACAGGATCAGAAAACAAACAGTCCAGCTACACCAATACATTGAGATGATATCAAAAGTAAAATCAGTATTTTTGCAGCTGCTGATGATAACATTGTTATATTTATAAGGCAGCCTGAGGAAAATGGCAGGCAGTCTACAAGTTCAATGGCAAAATATCTCGACATACAATGTTAGCAACTTTACAGAAAGTGACAGTGCATCACAAAATGAAACACAAGCTGACATGCCATTAACTCTTGTATAGGAAAAACATCCCTACACCTGTAGACCACGGTCTCCAAACCTATATGAACACAGTCAGGATGACGGCAGGCATTAAGAGGTAACAGTGTCTACTGTGACACCTTTTCAAAGAATTGTTTCCAGATACACCAGGAAACACAAACATTGGCTACCCAACAGTAAATGTGCAGTGCCATTGTTAGGGTTCAGAGCACTGCCTCAGAGAGTCAGCTGAAAATGGTCAGAGTCCTCTGGGGTATGCGTGATGATTTCCAGCAGTAGCTTGAAATGGCAGAGGTGCGGATAGTGCCATGACCACACTAAGGCGTAGTATGGTGGCTCACCAAGCATAAGTGGCATCTTTCATTCATCCACTAGTTAGGACATAACTAAATCAAGCTGGAGTTAGGCTTGAAAGTGGCAGAGAACAGGGTACTATCTTGACACATGGGGGGAGATCACATGATAATAGTTTTGCTGCGCAGAATAATAGTGCCAGTAGCAAAAGTAAATACGCACAACATATTTTGCACAAGCCATGTCAGCATTCATCTACACTTAGCAGAACCTTACATTTGATGTCATGATCAAGGTCATGTAGCACTGTTAAGTCAGTGAGATCAGAATCACCTCTCTCAAGTAGGTCATGACACTAAATGACCTCACCTTATAGTTCTCATAATAGCCTCTCCTCAAAATCACTTGAACATCACCTAGCCTATCAACAGGAGATGTGTATGACTTATTTGATCTTGAACTACTGTGAATCAACTTCAGTGACATGGCTGTCTGTTAATTTGAATGGGGGTTTGGTAGGTCGGGGTGGGAACAAGTTTGCAAATGTATGCACTTCATACCGGTAAAGCTAGTATGCACATCATCAATAAAAGATAGACCAAAAAGCAATGCTACATGGCTTACTATTCCTACAGGTTACAGGTAACTAAAACATCAAAATAGTAATGCACAAAAACTTTCATGAGAAATATATCAAAACCACATGACACATTACAAAGAGTATCCTGCCATGTAAACTTAGACTGCTGCCACTTCACCCTCCCCAATGCATAGACAATGATGATAGATTCTGAAGTCAAAACTTATTGTGTATGAAAGCATAAAATTAATCTTGTGTACATTATAACAGAATATTCTAAGAAGAAATGGCAGAGTATAAAAAAGCAGTACAAGTAATATTCCTTATATTTGCAATTCATTAGCTAAGAAGTGTTTCACTGTTGACAATATTCATTACATTTTAATAATTAAGTAATCATTAAAGAAGAATTTACTCATGAAATCAGACAACAATTTGAATTATTTTCTATATTATGCCTTTTGACATAAACAAGAGTCAGTGAGCACAGGCATGACAATAATATGAATACTATTTTCTAACAAATAAAAAATATGAAGAAGACAATGTCTGATGAACAGTGACAGCAGACAATACACCACACAGCACAGCCCACAGATATCACTTCATGCATCTGTTACACTCTGTGGGTTTTTCTACAATAAATGAAATACTAACCTGAATGTCATGGTGCATAGCTGTGAACTAGATGCTGCCTCTTTGCCTCCTCATGGGGTCCCTTACTATTGCTGACAGCTGATCATCATTAATTATAGTGGGACTGGATCTGGGAGATGCAGTGGCAATGTGTGTCACTTCCCTACCAGACTGGCACATGACCATGTTATGCAGTCTGCAGCATGCATTAAACATCCTGCATGCAGTAGGTGGGCAATACTGAAAGGGCACCCTCAGACATATCCAGGCATCTGAAATGGCTGTTTAGGAGGACAAATCCTCTTGACAATAATACTGGTCTGGGACAGGGATGTGTTATATGTCCCCTCTGCAGCTCAACTTGGATTTCTTACTGGTGCCATAAGTCATAGCTCAAGTCAATATCCAACATCACCTGAAAAAAAAAGATGAGAAAAAGGGGGGAGACAAAATAAAACAAACAAAAAAATAGTATTCAGCAATAACTGTGAATTACTACTCAAATACAACATAAAAATATGTATAGTTTTTCCACTAATCAGCAATATGACCACTGGGCATCCTGCCATGTAGAAAGTGGCAGTAGAGTAAGCTGGTGTGGCAGATATGGGAATCATTGGCAGTGCCAGGATGCATGATGAAGGGCAGTGATGTTGCTGATGCACCTCCATGCATCACATTCTACCTGTCAATTGATGGAATGCTAGCCCTTATTATTGTGGTACCAGTATCCCTATGAACCAACAGGGGACATAACTGCAACAAGGGTGCAATCTATCCCACCAAGTACCTCAGGGAATCATGCCAGCCCATAAAAGCCACACATAGTCCTAGCTTGGTCCTGAGGTGGTACCATGAAATTGATGTACTGATCCACACATGCCAAAAGTACATGCAAGAACTGCTGCAGTATCTTAGAGGAAGAAGCCTGTGAGATCCACAGGATGTTCTCAGTCTGTGTCTGGAAGATCTCCTTAGCAAGTGTAGTGAGGGCTATACACATTCCTTGGTTTCTATAGGAAGAGAAGTCCCCTATGGAGGTGAAACATACCCACCAAGACCATTATAATATCCCTGTCCACTCTGAAGCTAGCAAGGATTTCCTGATAATTGAAGTTATAATGAGCAATCATTTGCTTATATTTTCACCTTCCTGACCGGTGGCACAAGCAGGTTTGGCACAGCTAAGGCAAGCAATCCAGACCTGGAAATAGCAAAGCTAGCACCAAGTGATAGCATTTTTACTGACTGCCAAGTCTGACAGATTTGGTGAGACTTGTCTTTAATACAGCCCATTTGCAACAAATGTGGAAAAGTGGGAAAATTTGACTATGAATCACAAATAGTGTAAAATGAATTTACTTCATTAGCATTTAAGATTTACATCATCCCCCATTTACATCTCATTATTTGCACATTCGGATAAGAACATTCAAGGCCATTGATCATTAACAGCCTCTATGAATTGCAGCTTAGTTGTGCTTGTCCATGAACATCTCAGATAGCCTCAACACATTTGTTTAACTGACTATGATCAACAGCCTAAGTCAGCAAAAAGCTGTTGACAAATTGCCATTTTGTTGAAATGAATGCCTTCCATAAGTGTGCAATTAAAAATATTAACACATTTAGAATATTGACAGTGTGAGTTGCAGTATTCAAATGCAGAGTAGGTAAAGGGATAGCTCTTGTGTCACACATGTTTTATAATGAGTGTTTGTGTCTCTGATCCTGTCTTTTGTAGTGTTACAGAAATGTTTTTTTCTAAGGTAAGGTGCAGGGTTAGGGTTAGGAGCAGAAGTAGGAGTAGGATAAGCACGCATTAGTAAGATCTTGCCCCTGCCCTGACTGCACATCTTACATCGTAGAAAAACAAATATTTCTGTAACTCTACAACCATTCAGAACATTTTAACCTGAATGTTTTGTAGGATTACGGTTAGTAGACTGGAAAGAAAATTTGCGTAATAAATGTTCAGCTAGTTGTAGTCGTTCATTTGTATGTCAGTCATTCAACATAAACAGGTAATATATTTCTTGTGATACTGGAGTGAAAATGATGTATTCCTAGGAAAATACTATCATTTGAGCTGTCACAGATATACCATGCGCTACTGTAAAGCAAGTAGCAGTACTGCGTGTGCTAACTTGTCACTCCTATAAAGCAAACATTTGAATGGAAGTTCTTCAACCCAGTACAGCAGAGTTATTCAAACATCTAACCAAGAATTTAATTACTTTGTACATGCTAACCAGCAAGTTTACTTAATCGTCATTTGCTTCTAAGTGCACAGATAGTATTTAACCAAGCCTTGTGATTGTAAGACATGGCCAGCTTGAGAATATATTAGTTAAAATGTTTTTATGTAATATTGTATACGCAATTTGTATACTGGGTAAGTGAACTGGTTAGCAGACTGATTTCAGTCATAACCTTGTCTCCCAGAAGAGCAGGAAATTTAGAATATAGCGCAAAATGCATAAATCACAGTATAGAGTGAAGAAATGTGTTACATGCATAAAGGAATTAATACTAGAGTATGTTAAATAGAAGGTGCTACAGTATTTGTAAAAAGGTTTGCTATGATGTGATAATTGTTGTCGATATTTTTTATAGTTTAAAGTCTTTCTTTCTAAAATTGTATAACTACCTATCTAATGTAGTCTGATGTTGTTTTACTCATTGTAGAACTTACTAAATTTTGTCTCTTAGTTTGTACTGTAAGCAAATTATTTGAACCAAAATTATATTTTCTTATTAAATATTCTAAAGTATGAATTTTTGTTTCATTTAATAATTCATTCCAAAAAATATATATATTTCTTAAGATTCACCTTATATTTATATTTGAAGAATCTATATAATCTTCTGTAAAAGCTACAGGAAATAATGTAAATATCCAATCTTTCAAATCAGAATTTTATGGATACAATTTCTAAAAGTGTTACAAGTATTATTAATGTAATTAGAATTTGTTATTTTAAAACTATTTTTAAATAAAGCATTCTTTATTAGCCAAATAGTTATTTGGCAAGATTTAATTATGTAACTTTAAAATATTTTATCCATTTCAAAACATATATACTCATGTATAGATTTCCATTTTGCTGAATAATATATGTGTAATCATAAACGTATTGTTTTAAAAACTGAGAATAATATATATGATTCTGTGTCTGGAAAACCAATTCCTCCAGCTTCCCAATTTCTTATATGATGATCAAAAGATATCCTAGATTTAATAGGGTACAAAAAGAAATTTCTAAGAAGAGTGTTATTTCTCTTAACATATTTTTTGGAGGAGTGATCAATAAGTTTTGAATAACATATAGCATTTTTGGTAAGATTATCATTTTAATTAAAATTAATCTTTCCTCCATAGTATAGATATGATTCCACTTTATTAACATTGTGATATTTTTATAATGCATTCAAAATTTGAAGAAACTATATCTTTATAAATGGTTGGTAGAATTATACCCAAGTATTTTATTTGATCATTCTTCTTCTTTCGGCTGCTCCCACTAGAGGTTGCCACAGCGGATCATCTGTTTCCATTTCTTCCTGTCCTCTGCATTCTGCTCTGTCACACCAACCAACTGCATGTCCTCTCTCACCACATCCATAAACCTTATCTTAGGCCTTCCTCTTTTCTGGTTACCTGGAAGCTTCATCCTTAGCATCTTTTTTCCCAATATACTCTGCATCTCTCCTCAGCACATGTCAAAACCAATGTAATCTTGCCTCTCTGGCTTTGTCTCCAAACCTTCCAACCTGGGCTGACCCTCTAATATACTTATTCCTATTCCTGTCCACCCTTGTCACACCCAGTCAAATCTTAACATCTTTAACTCTGCCACTTCCAGCTCTGACTCCTGCCTTTTTGTCAATGCCACTGTCTCCAACCCATATAACATAGCTGGTTTTACTACCCTCTTGTAGACCTTCCCTTTCACTCTTAGTGGTACTCGTCTGTCACAAATCACTCCTGACAGTCTTCTCCACCCACTCTATCCTGCTTGAACTCTCTTCTTCACCTCTCTTCCACACTCGCCATTACTCTAAACAGTTGATCCCAAGTATTTAAACTCATCCACCTTCACCACCTCTACTCCCTGCACCCTCACCATTCCTCTATCCTCACTTTCATTCACACACACATATTCTGTCTTAGTCCTGCTGGCCTTCATTCCTCTTCTCTCTATAGCATATCTCCACCTAACCAGGGTCTCCTCAACCTGTTCCCTACTCTCACTATATATCACAATGTCATCTGCAAACATCATAGTCCACCAGGAGTCCTGTCTGATCTCGTCTGTCAACCTGTCCATCGCCATTGCAAATAAGAAAGGTCTCAGAGCTGATTCTTGATGTAATCCCACCTCCACCTTAAATGCATCCATCACTCCCACTGCAGACCTCACCGCTGTCACACTACCCTCGTACATAACCTGTACCACTCTTACATACTTCAGCAAACCAAATAGCACTAATATAAGATCTTGGCAGTATTTAACTTCTGTCCTTAACCTTAGACACTGCCCAGCTGAGCTCAGTAAATCCATAATAACCCAACTTCCATACAAGTCCAGACAGCATGGATTTGTAATTTCCTAATGTCTCTGTTGCAACCATGGTAGGCATGGGCATCCTGAGACAAGGGGGAAATTGTCTCACGTGTTCAGACAACCTTTTAATCCTTAAAGAAACTAATATAGTATGAGAGAGATGTGAATACATACCTTCTTTGGATGTAAACATCTTGCTTACAAACAATGTTGTGAAGAACACAAACACTTAATTCTTCACTCATACTGCTGACCACACACATATACCTTCTTATAATGAGGCACTTAAAAGAAATCACTCCATATCTCAAAAAACTCCTAAGCCATCAAAAATTAACACCTAACCTCAGCAATTAAAGCACACACCAAAAGCAACATATAAGACTATATCCAATAATCCCCTAAGAACAAAGCCCATAAGGCAAGCAAGCAGTTCACATAGTGCTCTTGTCATAGGGGATTCTATCGTATGGCACGTAGATGTCCCTCTCAACAGGCTGGATAAGGAGAAGATAATGGTTAGTTGCCTATTTGCAGCAAGGATCTGGAATATCACACATGCACTCAAGTTACTGCTCCACAGTGTGGATGTAAATGATCTGAGATGTGCATCACTGGATTATATGAAACAGACTTTATGGATCTCTCTGAATATGTATCAGAGACAGGTGCTTGTCTTACATTGAGCAGTATTTTATGTTCTCCACTGATTATGCAACAGTAACAACTGAAAATGTTTGATGTTAATAGCTGGCCTAGCTTCTGGCGTCACTCCAGGGGATTTCAATGCGTCTCACAATGGGAGGACATGGATGGTTGTTTGCAAACAGCTTGTGGAAAGCAAACTTTGTGCCTGCTTGGATAATTTCTTCATTATCGGTTGCATCGCTGTCCACAGTCAGTAGAAGGGAAGAAATGGATCTGTCTCTTGAGACAAAGGATGAAGGTCTATAGGCAGGAAGGCAAGAAACATAAGTCATATATAACAATACTGTAAACAAGAAGTTAGTGCAAAGCATTATGTTTGAAAGAATGAGCAAGTACAATCCAAATTATAATAAAGTGACATATTTCTGTTGGACTGGTAAAGGATAGACTGTCGACCTAAACACTCATTGTATGTTTTTTGTGTGTCTTGCATTTATACATGTAATAGACTTTATGATTTATAAAATAAATCTTTCTCTTTCCTGAGGCAAATGTTTGGAAAAACATATACTAAGGAGTGGGGGGGGGGGGGCTTTCTTTACTTTTACATTATATTCAAATGCTTAGAAAATGTAGTAAGCTATCAAAAATGCCACTGTCAGATTTTTTACAGTAATGGAGTCCTTCGTAAATGCATTAATGCATGTTATTAAGGCAGTTCAGGTACTAAAAATGTTACAGTGATAATGATCAAAATTTCATAGTTATTTCCAAAGAACAATTCAAAGTACTGAATTTCAGGTTTTTAAACCGCAAAAGTGATGCATGCTGATGAATACCTGACAAAAGAAACAGATTAAGTATCTATTTGCAATTAATACTTTCATTATTCAGAAAAACAATCAGTGATTCTTCTTATTGTGTGTAAATCAGAACTAAATTAAGTGCATCATCTAAAGCTATGGAATATTTGGAAATGTTTTGCCAGGACTTTATCATACAGTATTACCGGGAACTGTATTATCCTTATTAAATCTGTTACGATAGGATACACTTTCTCAAAGCTGAAAGTTGACTTCTTAGTGGGAATATGCAGAAGACTCAATTTATCTTCACTGCCTTTTTTAATAGTAGCACAGGCTTCAGCAGATGACACCCATATAATAGTAATACAAGCTTTGCATTTTTTATGCTTTGCATGTGTCTCTAATAACTTGTCACCCATTCTCATCTTGATATAAAAATGCAACATTCTTTTTATTTTCCTTTTGTTTATTTATAATCTGTATATAATTTATTATATTTCTTCACTATGATGCTGTGGAATATGGACCATTATGACTGTGCCAAGGAATGTGCCTTCAATATTCTGTTATGTATGGTATGTGATGTTGCCCTATAGATATGCAACATAACAGCAATTTATTCTGATACTGGCTTTCATTTCCGAAAAAAAAGTAAGAAAGCTTTCCTTAATGAGACAGATAAAGTAATGCTTTTCTAGTGCAACAGTGAAATGGTTATATTCTGACTATGAAGACCGACCCGTTTTAATGTCTGCATGATAAGCATGATAGTTTTTACAATTCAAATAATTTGAATTCATTATAAAAAGAAAAAACTTGTTTTGGTCAGAGAAATTGTCTCCCACTTTTAAGAAAATTGGTGGAATATGGTTTTATTTGGAGATGTACTGATGTATATATTTCTTAGTTAATTGGAATCCAAGAATGAGGGTACATACACTGATATAGGATGTATAACCATAGGCTCAGATCAATGTGGTGACATTATTTTGGAAAATTGGTAAATTAAATATGGAATTAATATTTTCTGATGCACGGAAGAAGGCTAAAACTTTCTAGCCGAAATTGGTTTGCTTTTACTGTATCTATGGGGTTTGCGACAAATTCCTAAAGATTTTTCATCTTTCCCTTGTGCTGGATTTTCTTTTTTGGACTTAACACTATATTGGTTTGATCTGCGCACTTCTTCTTCCCCCCTGCAGTTTTTTGGTTTGGTCTGCTGACATTATTTTGGATACCATGAGATGTTGAAAAGTGGCAGTCCTGATAAATACAGGTATGAAAGTAGATTGGAAAGTATGCATTTGTATGAAAGATACCTTACAGAAAATACACTCAAAATACAAAACTTTACTGTGGAGTAAAATTTGTCAAAAAAATTTAATGGCTTACTAACACTACTCATTATATGAAACTCCACTATTCTTCATCTGAATGTTTTTAGACTCTGCAGGTGAATGACTTTTTTCTTCTTTTGCGTGATAACACAGTATTTTTTTTTAAATATCTTTATTTGAACTTTCACATATTTGTGTGTGTGCATCAAAAACTTCTTCAACATTTAATAAGCATTTCTACATGCAGACTACTACTTTAACACATTGAAAAAAAAGAAAATGAATAACATAAGAACTATGTATAGCAAGTGCTAAGTGCCATTTTATGATTTTAATTATAACAGCAGCAGTACTACAAATCGCTATGAACTTTAGCTTATGAGTGAAATTTCTTGGTACTATGTATTTTCTTTGTTAATTTAGCTTATCTTTATTTCTGTATATTTGAGTTTATTGGAATATGTGATCAAGATGTGTTCTCTAAAATTGTAAATAGTAGGCACAGTCACTTTTGTTAGTAACTATTACCTTATAAGTCAACGCATATTTTAATCATTTGTTTAAAACCATCCCATGATGTTATTTGATCTTTCAAGCCAGTTTTGTGAGATGTATGGCTTCATCAATGAGAAAAGGGTAACTAAGATATGTATTTTCTGTTTAGTTAGTCCCAAAGGAGGAATGTTTAAAATAACAAATCCCCAGGACACAGTAGTCTCTTTGTACCCCATATTTTCTTTGTAATCTAACCTTCAATGAACACCGCAACTTATATGAACACTACAGCTCCAAAATATATGCAAAATGTCAGCTCTTTGAGTTTCACAGTATAACAGTTTGATGAAGATGTAGACTAGTTTTTATTAAGTTTTACTGGAGTTAAATACGCATTACTTACTATCATGAATTGAGTATATACACTTCTTTTAAAAGGTAGTAATTTTAAGAATAGTTGAATTAATTGAGTTTTCTGATTATTTTGAATTGTAGGTTATAGTCTGGACCGGTACACCAAATATAGGACATGATCTTGATAATTTATAGCTATGATTAATTTATACATATTTAACTTATTTTTTTAGTGTGAACATATTCCACAACACTTTACAGAGACTTATGCTGCTATCCTTAATCTTTGGAACCTCTAAGAGGGTTCAGATAGTTTCTCTGATCTGTTTTAATATAACCAAGTATCTTTTAGGAAAGTTTAGGACATTTCTCAAATCATTTATTGAAACATTTTTTTTAATTATAAATGTCTCATATCTTCATTTCTTTAATTAAGGGGTAATTATTTAAGTTTAGCACAGAATTATTAAATTTAAGATTTGGGTTAAGGTGAATTGCTTGTACAATTTTAAAAGGATCTGTTACATTTAGTGATTTGATTTTTTGCAAAATAGTTAGATTTTTAGCTATTTACTTTGATTCTACCAGTGTTTTCTTTATTGAGGAAGGGTTGGGTGTAAGGGTTACTTCTGTAACTAGTTATTAGAGTATATCATACTTTTACCCAAATAGGACTCCATTTTGTTTTTATTGGGCAGTAATTGGAAATCACTATAATTCTACTGTCATTTATTATATCATAATACAGCTTAAAGTCTGGAAGACCCTTGCCACCAGTCTTCTTGGGATAAATCAGTTTTTGGTAGCTAATATGGATTGATTTGGGCTCTTATAGAAACTGAGAGAGATTTGCATTTACAGTTTTGAAGAATTTATGGGTATTATTATATTAGTTGCATTAAACTGGAAGAGCAGTCTTGGTAGTGTATTCATTTTAATAACAGCCATCTTTGACAACAAAGGGGATTTTAATTTGTTTCACCTGATGATGTCTTGTTCAAGTGTTGTCCAAAGTTTTGTTAAATTATTTTGACAGAACTTACTTGAGTCATAGCAGAAAGATATACGTAAATATTTCAATGTATCATTTAGTTTAATCGCAGTCTCTGGAAAGTAACTGATTAAGATATAATTTGGATTTCAAGGAAAAATAGATGATTCATTCAAATTAAGTTTGTAATTATAAAATTTTGAAAACGTTTCAATGGAATGCTGAATTATTGGCAGATCAGTATAAGGTAAAGTAAAATAAAGGTTTAAGTCATCAGCAAAAGCTATTAATGTAAGCTTTATATTTAATATAAGGATGCAGTGAAAAGTTCTTTTGGTTATAAGAAGAAACAGCAGTTATTTATATATCTATATATATATATATATATATATATATATATATATAAGTATGGGGACAATGGGCACCATTGTCTTATTTCATTAATACTTTTTTATTGGAGATGAAGTAGTCTTATTTATATGTAAAGTTGTGTATGCGTTTGCATATAGAGTTTTTCACTGAATTTATAAAAGCTTGCGGTAAGCTGAAATACAACACTATTGAAAAAAGAAAATCTAAGTTGAGTCTATCAAAGGCTTTGAAAGCATCTACAGCAAGTGCAAATATCGAACTGTTTTGTCTAGATAATAAAATCAGTGCATGCAAAGTTATTGCGTGGTTACAGGTTTATCTACCCTGAAGAAAACCTGATTGGTTGGATAAGATTATACTTGCTAATAATGATTTCAATCTGTTTGCCAATAGTGAGGTGAATATTTTAATAGGTTTACTGTCAAAATGAAGAACAGAGATGCTCCGCAGATGGAAAACTCAAAAGGTGGAAGTTCTAATTTCCATTTTGCTGAACATCTCCGTGTTCAACAGTTCATATCAGAGAATCCACAGTGATCTTGAGTTCTCAGAATCTTGGTTTCCCCCTTTTCCAGCATGTCTGCTGATATGTTATAAGTCTTTCCTTAATAGTCTACCTTCATTCAGCTGTTTTGTTAAAAGCATTTATAAAGGCTTGTTTCACTTCTTTAAGTGACTCAACCAAGTATTTAGTTCCTTTCTCCTGGAATACTAAGATAGAGGGGTATCTCATTTGGAATTTCATCCTTTCTGTGATGAAAAATGCAGAAAATGGTGAAAGTTTCTGCTGATGTTCTTTAATTTGATATGGTAAATTTTGGGCAAAAGTAATTTTATTCCTGTTCCACGTTAATGTTTTTTTTTTTTCTTTTTAGCAGCTGTTAGAATTTTAAACACATCTTGGTAATTTAGGTCTCTCATGTATACGTATCATGTTTTATCCTGAGTTTGTGCTGCAGTAAGTGCATGGTGTGCTGTCTCATTGGTAATCTGGTTATATTCTGCCTGGATATCTAGGAGACAGCTGATAATTTGGTGTGAAACTTCAATTAGTTTTGATTGTTCATACTTTTCGGGTACCCTTTATATCAAAATGTTATTTCTTCTACTTTTTGCTACGAGGTCTAAGATTTTTTTGCTGCAGTTCTTTAATAGCTTTAGTGTTGAATTGCAATGTTTCTTGTGTGTGACTGATTTTTATTTCATTTTCTAGTGTTTTATTTAGCTTCTGTTTTTTCAGTCTGTCTACTATTCATTTCTTGTGTTTCCAAAAGTCTGGAGTTGGTCTGAAAATTGTTTAATCACTGTTTGTCATGGTTGTGTCAACATTTTGAAGTCTCCCAGGCCTAGAAAATGGTCCATTTTCAATTTGTTTGTACCATTTTGGCTTTCTGGTTGCCTGGCAGTTCTCAGTTGTCTAGAAACTATTTCTTTTTCTGGAGTGGCTATTGCTGAGAATTTAGATTTAGATGTTTGTATGGCCATGGTTTCTGTTTCATTTGCCATTCTGTATTTCCTTTTGATAATGTATGGTTTTCTCTTCTTTGCAGCCCGTTGTACCAGAGTTTCAACAGAAAAGTCATCCACACTTCGCAGGTAAGTTTTTATATGTTTATTTAGTTTTACATCCATTTTCAGAAGCTTACTGGTTAGCAGATGGTTAAGCTAAACTTGAAAAGCATTTAGGTTCATAGGTTGGTACTACGCTATCGACCCTAGGGACTATACAAGCCTGGCCATAACAATTCCCTGGCTATTTCTTCCCACAATATTTACTTCCCTGGACCCATGTCTAGCAGGACAACTGACCTGATCCTGGGGTAAATTTCCTATCTCCCATCCAGTCGTCAAGGTTCCTTTGGAAGAGGGCCAAGGAGGTGCTTTGCTTGACATGTATGGGCAGTCTATTCCAGAGTATGGGGAGTCTCTGGGTCAGGAACCTATCCCTCCAGCATGTTTTGTTCATTGTGATGACAAGGTTTAGGTCCCTGGAGCATGTGGCTTTGATGGATTGGGATTTCTTGAAGTGTAGCATGTCCAACAGCTCTGGGTTTGACATGGCCATGTATGTTAAGCAGAGATCACCTCTGAGTAGACAATATGTGACACAGTATAGCTGGAGTTTTTTTAGTCGGTCAGCATAGGGCATCTGCTTTAGGCCTGTGATTCTTTTAGTGAGGTGCTTCTGCGGCCTTTCCAGTTGTTGCAGATATCTTGTGAGGTACATACCAAATGGGGCATTGTACTCTATGCTGGGTCTAATTAGGGATGAGTACAATGGGACAATGACCTCCTTTTTTTCTGGATGAAAAGCCCTTAGTGATGAGGTGTGTCACATAGAAGGATTTCCTGACTGTTGTGGCAATGTGGTTATCAAAGGTGAGAACACTGTCCACCTGTGTTCCTAAGTCTCTTATCACACGTTCAGTGTTTAGTGTACTGCCACCTATGTGGTAATTCATGGGTACATGGTTTTTCTCAAAGGGGATAACTATACACCTATTGGCATTGAACTTGAGACCGTGTTTCTGGCACCAAGCATCTGTTTCTGTAAAGCCCTTTTGTAGAATATCCACATTATTTGGGGATTCAATAATGGCTCCCAGTTTGCTATCATCTGTGAACTTTGTTAGCCAGAGTCTCTCAGTGTTGGCCTGTACTTCAGAGAAGTAGATGACAAACAAGAGCAGTTCCAGGACTGAACCCTGAGGTACTCCACTTGTTTGGAGCTGGATTTGGAGTCATCTACTTTTACGGTATGGGTTCTGTCAGTAAGCCTGTTGGCAACCCATCAAGTGATGTACGGATTTATTCCCAGCTTAGTAAGTTTATCTATGATTCCAGAGTGGGGGATGGTGTTGAACGCCCTGGCGATGTCCAGATAAGCTGTGTGGACTTGCCTTACTCACATCCTCAGCTCTGGAGACTGATTTGAAGAAGTCAGTCAGGTTCAGGAGACACAATCGGCCCTTCACAAACCCAAAATGGGTGGGGTCCAGTGTTTGAAGGTTGCCAATGTCTTTGTTTATAAGTTCCATGATAATACGCTCCATGGCCTTGCAGATCAGGCTCGTCAGTCTGACGGGATGGTAGTTCACAGGATCCAAGGTGGACCCCCCCCTTGTGGAGTGGGATAACTGTAGCTGTGTGCAACTCAGTGGGCACAAAGCCTGAGGTGAGGCTATGATCAAACATGACACTTAGGTGAGGTGCCAGTTCATTTTGTAGTTGATGTAGTACACAGCCGAGGATGTCTTCTGGTCCCATGGATGCTGTATTCTTAGCTTTGGAGAGTGCGGGTTTTACTTGTGTAGCCATGATCCCCATACGTTGGCAATCTTTCTTTATTGAAATGGGCCCTTTAGGGGGTGAGAGAGGGGGTGAATTTGGCACTGAATCAATCTGCCAGGATATTGGCAATGTCCTTGGGATCAGTATATTTAATGCCATTCTGCTGTAGCTCAGAGCAGATCTGAGCATTGCTATTTAGATTCTTTGTATAACTACAAAATGCCTTGTGGTTGTCTTTGGAATCTTTGGCAATTTTATTTTTGTAACTAGCTTTAGAGGATTTCATGAGGGATCACAGCTTCTTACTGAGGCTGGTAAAGGAGTTTTGCATCCTGGGATTTTCCTCTTTTCTGCAACAGTTTCTTCCTTCTGTCGTATAGTTTGTTTATGAAAGAGTACCACCAGACTGGCTTCCTTTTTTTGGAGGAGAGCATCTTGGTTCTGTTTGGGATGGTACGATTCATGCACAGTGGATGTGCTCATACAATGCTTTAGTGTAGGATTCAGCAGTCGAACTTTCAGTTCCCTTCTGCATGTGTGTCATGAAGTTTGTCACTTCTGACTTGAGTAGCATGAAGTTGGCCTTGAAGAAGTTTTTTATGGATGTTTCCTTACTGGGGGTGGGGTGGGATGTGGATGTCAAAGGTGATTAGCTTATGGTCAGACCTAATGAATGAAGGGTGACCACTGGTGTGGAGCATCGATTTCACATGTTGGTAATGACCAGGTCCAGGATATTGGAGCCCTAATGGGACTATGGATTAGTTGATCCAGGGCATTGGAATTTATGAATTCCAAGAACCGTTGGGAAAAGATGTCAGTACATAAGTAGTTTTCCCAGTTAATGGCAGGGTAGTTGAAATCACCCAGTATTAGGGTGTTTGGTTATATCTTAATATATTTTCCAGTATGTTTAGAAAGGTGTAGTGAGAATCTTGGGGCATGGTGGGGGATCTGCATCAAGCTACAGTTTGGACTGCAGTCTTACCTAGTGTTAGTTGCACCTGGAGAATTTCGGATGTATTGTGTTGGGCAACTAGCCTGGAGGTGTGAATATCCTTGGTGAATATGGACAACTCCTCCACCTTTAGTGTTTCTGCCCTGGTTTGGTGGCCGAAAAATCTGGCAAGAGTTGTAGCCTGGTATTGCAGGGGTGCTCTCTGGAGACTTGAATAAGGTCTCAGTTACTGCACAGATATCGATGTTCTCCATTTTTAGGAGTGACTCGAGAGAGTGCATTTTGAGGTTTAGACTTCTAGCACTGAGTAGCATTACCTTCAGATTTTGCATGCTTGTATCTGTTACAGTGGTGGTTGTGTCCTTTGAAGCTTGCCTACAAAAGGCACTATAGGGGTGGCAAGAGCTTTAGCCAGTAACCTGAATCCTCTGGCAAAGCATCATGGTTTGTCGAGTATGTCGTCCCAGGCAAACAGATACTGGATCCCCTCTGAATGACACCAGAAGCTTAGCCAATTGTTGAAGTCAATCATTTTGTCCTTATACTGTGGTATCATTCTGGGTGAAGGCAGGATGCTACTCAGGGCTAGAGTCATACCTGCCTGGGCCACATGATCCGAGAGCTCTTCCATGTCTCTTTTCATGTAGTCCAGGGAGGTACATCTGAAGTAATTCACTCCAGTATGGACATGACAGAGTTGTATTTGTACTTGTTGTGGAGTGACTTGAGTGCATGCGTTATGTGGCAGATACTGGCACCCGAAAGGCAGCTGACTGTAATTTTCTCCTTGTTCAGCCTGGCGAGTGGGACATCAATGTGCCTGACTATAGAGTCACCTATGACTAAAGTGTTGGGTATGTTGTCTTGCCTTAGGGGCTGCTGTTGGGTGGTACACTGGTGTTGTGAGCTATGTGATACTTTGGTTGTGATTGGTGTTTGTTTGCGTTTCAGCTTTGGAGATCCTTGTTGCTTGGGCAGGTTAATGTTAAGGGCCTCCACATATGTGGGTTTAGTGTTGCTATGTGTGCATGTTGGTAGTGAGGGTTTTGAAGGGCTATGTGTTGCTTGAGGTGTAGTGTGGATGTTAACCTTACTTCTAAGTTTGGCTATGTAAGTGCATTTCTCGCAGGTTGTACTGTTGGGTGGTAGGAGGAGAGGGTTGTCTGTGTACATGAGGCAATTGCTGCATTGCCCCAGTATGCACAGTTTAACCTGGTGGACAGGAGAAATCACCAGAAGCTGACCCTTGGACATGCCTGGTTAGGTGCTTTTTTTTTTTTTTTTTTTTTGCAAAGTGCAAGAGCTGTTTTCCCTTACCTTGGCAAGGTACCTTGCAAATATAGGCTGTTTAGTGCCTATGATTAATTTCTCCTCATTAACAAGGAGAGTTGAGTGACTGTATCAGTTTAAGGTTTCCTAGTGCTTTCCAGCAGGTTTTACAGCAAGTGCTAGTCACAGGGACTCCAACCAGAAAGTGTCAGGAATCAATGCACTCTGCTTCTACTCTCATCAGGATCAGAATATACGCACAGATTCCAAGCTGTCACCTATAAAGTTATTAAGCTTTCTGGTGATCAGTAGTCTCCAGGAAATAATCTAACTGCACTCTTTCTCTCACCAGGAGAAAACAGACGCACTAATCCCAAGATGACTACTGAGAGGCAGAATGTGGGCTCTCCAATAACTGGTGGTCTTGCAATAGATGCTTAAAGGTAAGATGAAAAAAATGGTTTATCCTAAATACTGCACTGTGCACTAGAGGAATTACATGTGAAAGTAGGTAAATAGAAGTTATGTTCTTACCATAACGTTCCATGTTAGTTGTCTTCTTCTCGCCTTCTTCTTGCTGGATGGGTTCGGAGCCGACCTCGCTCCACTCGGCCACTCTAAAGCTCGAGAGTTGGTTCCACCGGCTCGAGGCTCCCCTTATATCCCACAATGCTAGGCGAGAGTTACCTCAAATCTCATTTGTAAGCTAACCCCAGCTTATGATAGTAACAGTATAACTATAACAGAGTCCACCTCTAACAACAGGGAGAAGAAGGGTGACCTACATCCTGAAACAAGAAATATGCGTAATAGCATATAGCTAAGAAAGAGGTGGTAGAAAGAGAGGTCACGATCACAACTCCTCTAGGTCTGTCCAGGCCAGGGGGAAGGAGGGTGGGACGCAAGAAGGCGAAGAAGACAACTAACATGGAACGCGTTATGGTAAGAACATAACTTCTATATGTTAAGTTGTCTATCTCGCCTTCATTCTTGCTGGATGGGACCGTCCTAGCACCTTGTCCCGGGTGGCCTAACGAACAGACTCCTGAGAACAGTGGAACCAAAATTAGCTCTATGCCTAGAAGCTAAATCCAACTTATAATGGGAAATAAAAGTGTGAGGAGTAGCCCAAGTAGCCGCTGCACAAATGGTGTCAATAGGCAGTCTGTCTTGGAAGGCTAGAGAAGTAGCCAAAGCTCTGGTGGAATGGGCTTTAGGTTTATTAGGCAGTTTTTGGTGTCTAATCTCATAAACAAGGGTAATCAGAGATGTTAGCCATCTGGATAAAGATACCTTTGAAACTGGAAGTCCCTTTCTGCTTTCCGTGATAGGAGACAAACAGCTGATCAGATTTTCTGAATAGTTTCGTCCTGTCCAAGTAGTACCTTAATTGACGATGAACATCCAGGTAGTGTAATTTTTGTTCAGACCTATTTGAATACTCCGGGAAAAAGACAGGAAGGTCAATGCATTGGTTTAGATTTGATGTTGAAACCACCTTAGGCAAAAAGGACGGGTTAGTTCGTAAGGAAACTCTGTCCTTATGAAACACAAGGTAAGGAGAACGACAACTGAGTGCTTGAAGTTCTGAAATTCTTCTAGCTGATGTGATAGCCACCAGAAAGAGAGTTTTCCATGATAATAACTTTAAGGAACATGAAACTGCAGGTTCGAAAGGGGAAAGAATCAAAGAAGCAAGAACTAAATTTAGGTCCCAAGGAGAAGGAGGATTTCTTACAGGAGGTCTGAGAAGAAAAACTCCTTTCAAAAGGCTTTTGCAGAGTTTGTGGGACATTAGGGCAGATTCAGAAATACCCACATGGAAATTAGAAATAGCTGCCAATTGAACCTTAAGAGTAGATGGAGATGAACCTGCATGGAAGAGTTCAGCTAGAAAATCAAGGACTAGTTGGATGGAAGCGGTGAAAGGATCTATGTCCTTTCCTTGTGCCCAATATGAGAAGCGTTTCCACTTACTCAAATAAATCTTCGAGGAAGATTTATGGGAAGCTATCAAAATATCTCTAACAGAGTGAGATAATTGAGGAAGCCTGGCTATGGTTGGAAGTGGAGGAACCAAGCAGTGAGGTTCAGAGAGGGGAGGGAGCGATGAAACTGACCCGACTGATGGATCAAAAGATCTGGAACTAGGTCCAGATTCCACGGTCGCTCAAAAGAAATCGATGTAGAAAGGGGAACCACACTTGTCGAGGCCAGTAAGGAGCAATGAGGATCAATGAGGCCTTCTGAGCGATAGCTTTCTGTATTACTTGAGAGATCAGTGGGAAAGGAGGAAATGCATACAGAAGTCCCGGGCCAAACTTGGACTAGCTACAGTCCCTGCTGGGTTGGCCTGGTAAAGGGAATAGAGTGAAGTACTCTCTGCACTTGCTGTTTTGGGGAGTAGCAAAAGATCGCAGCAAGGCTGACCCCACTTGAGAAATATCTCTCACTACAGAGTCTTTCAGAGACCACTGTGAGGCATGAGAATAGCTCTGCTCAACTTGTCCGCAATGTGATTGGACTTCCCGGGATGTGCGCGGTTATCAGAAAACGCTGAGAAGAAATCGCCCATTGCCACAGTCTGAGTGCTTCTCGACACAGGGGTATGATCTGGTTCCGCCTTGTTTGTTGATGTACCACACTACAGACATATTGTCTGTCTGATTGCAATCGTTCCCAAGGGAAGAGAGTCTTGAAGGGCTTGCAACGCTAAAAGCACTGCTCTCATCTCCAGAACATTTATGCAAGTGGCATTCGCTTGGCTGCCATGTGCCCTGGACTGTCCTGCCCTGATAATGCCCCCACCCGATCAGGGAGGCATCCGTTGTCAGAGTAGCAACCGAGGAGGTGGAACAAATGGTCTCCCCAACAGGAGCTGGGAAGACATCCACCACATGAGATGCTTTTTGCACGCTGCGTGATCATAATGGTGTGAGACATTAAAGTTCCTGGTATGACCATTGAGAAAAAGCATCCACTGAAGGATCCGCATGTGGTATCTGGCCAATGGGAGGAGAGGTATGGCCGCTGCCATGATTCCCAACACCTTTAGAACTAACCTGGCCTTGGCTCTGTTGTTGTTGAGAAGAAGAGACACCAATTTTTGAATGTCTGATATCCTTTGGTTCGTTAGTGTTGCAGACATGTTTACAGTATCTAAATTTGCCTATGTAGGTAATAGTACGACAAGGCGACAAACAGACTTTTCGCAATTTATTGAGATACCCAGTGCTTGACAGACGCGAAAAGTGTGATCTCTGGCCATCAAAAGGAGATGCTTGGTGGGAGCTGTGAGGAGCCAGTCGTCCAAATATGGAAACACCTGGAATCCTTGTCGTCTCAGGTGAGAAGCTACCACTGCCATGCATTTGGTAAACACCGGGGCAGTGGTGAGACCAAAGGGCAGGGCCCTGAATTGAAAATGACTGGTTCCCAGCCTGAAGCGGAGGAACTGGGGCTTCATGTAAGAGACCTAGGTATGCATCATTTTTTAAAAAAGGGGGGGGGGTTAGGGTAAAAGCACCCTGGAAAAAGGGGTCCTTATAAGGGGGGGGCACCAAATTTTTTCCCGGTTTCCCTTTTCCCCCAAAATTTTAAAAAAAAGGGGAAAGAATCGGCCTTTCCAGTTGTTGCAGATATCTTGTGAGGTACATACCAAATGGGGCATTGTACTCTATGCTGGGTCTAATTAGGGATGAGTACAATGGGACAATGACCTCCTTTTTTTCTGGATGAAAAGCCCTTAGTGATGAGGTGTGTCACATAGAAGGATTTCCTGACTGTTGTGGCAATGTGGTTATCAAAGGTGAGAACACTGTCCACCTGTGTTCCTACGTCTCTTATCACACGTTCAGTGTTTAGTGTACTGCCACCTATGTGGTAATTCATGGGTACATGGTTTTTCTCAAAGGGGATAACTATACACCTATTGGCATTGAACTTGAGACCGTGTTTCTGGCACCAAGCATCTGTTTCTGTAAAGCCCTTTTGTAGAATATCCACATTATTTGGGGATTCAATAATGGCTCCCAGTTTGCTATCATCTGTGAACTTTGTTAGCCAGAGTCTCTCAGTGTTGGCCTGTACTTCAGAGAAGTAGATGACAAACAAGAGCAGTTCCAGGACTGAACCTGAGGTACTCCACTTGTTTGGAGCTGGATTTGGAGTCATCTACTTTTACGGTATGGGTTCTGTCAGTAAGCCTGTTGGCAACCCATCAAGTGATGTGCGGATTTATTCCCAGCTTAGTAAGTTTATCTATGATTCCAGAGTGGGGGATGGTGTTGAACGCCCTGGCGATGTCCAGATAAGCTGTGTGGACTTGCCTTACTCACATCCTCAGCTCTGGAGACTGATTTGAAGAAGTCAGTCAGGTTCAGGAGACACAATCGGCCCTTCACAAACCCAAAATGGGTGGGGTCCAGTGTTTGAAGGTTGCCAATGTCTTTGTTTATAAGTTCCATGATAATACGCTCCATGGCCTTGCAGATCAGGCTCGTCAGTCTGACGGGATGGTAGTTCACAGGATCCAAGGTGGACCCCCTTGTGAGTGGGATAACTGTAGCTGTGTGCAACTCAGTGGGCACAAAGCCTGAGGTGAGGCTATGATCAAACATGACACTTAGGTGAGGTGCCAGTTCATTTTGTAGTTGATGTAGTACACAGCCGAGGATGTCTTCTGGTCCCATGGATGCTGTATTCTTAGCTTTGGAGAGTGCGGGTTTTACTTGTGTAGCCATGATCCCCATACGTTGGCAATCTTTCTTTATTGAAATGGGCCCTTTAGGGGGTGAGAGAGGGGGTGAATTTGGCACTGAATCAATCTGCCAGGATATTGGCAATGTCCTTGGGATCAGTATATTTAATGCCATTCTGCTGTAGCTCAGAGCAGATCTGAGCATTGCTATTTAGATTCTTTGTATAACTACAAAATGCCTTGTGGTTGTCTTTGGAATCTTTGGCAATTTTATTTTTGTAACTAGCTTTAGAGGATTTCATGAGGGATCACAGCTTCTTACTGAGGCTGGTAAAGGAGTTTTTTTGCATCCTGGGATTTTCCTCTTTTCTGCAACAGTTTCTTCCTTCTGTCGTATAGTTTGTTTATGAAAGAGTACCACCAGACTGGCTTCCTTTTTTTGGAGGAGAGCATCTTGGTTCTGTTTGGGATGGTACGATTCATGCACGAGTGGATGTGCTCATACAATGCTTTAGTGTAGGATTCAGCAGTCGAACTTTCAGTTCCCTTCTGCATGTGTGTCATGAAGTTTGTCACTTCTGACTTGAGTAGCATGAAGTTGGCCTTGAAGAAGTTTTTTATGGATGTTTCCTTACTGGGGGGGTGGGGGTGGGATGTGGATGTCAAAGGTGATTAGCTTATGGTCAGACCTAATGAATGAAGGGGTGACCACTGGTGTGGAGCATCGATTTCACATGTTGGTAATGACCAGGTCCAGGATATTGGAGCCCCTAATGGGACTATGGATTAGTTGATCCAGGGCATTGGAATTTATGAATTCCAAGAACCGTTGGGAAAAGATGTCAGTACATAAGTAGTTTTCCCAGTTAATGGCAGGGTAGTTGAAATCACCCAGTATTAGGGTGTTTGGTTATATCTTAATATATTTTCCAGTATGTTTAGAAAGGTGTAGTGAGAATCTTGGGGCATGGTGGGGGATCTGCATCAAGCTACAGTTTGGACTGCAGTCTTACCTAGTGTTAGTTGCACCTGGAGAATTTCGGATGTATTGTGTTGGGCAACTAGCCTGGAGGTGTGAATATCCTTGGTG